>NW_027105546.1:656810-661115 GCF_000696795.3 Halyomorpha halys
ACATATACTTCAATTATTTTTGGAATAAGTTTTCGAGATACGTACGAAAAAGAAATGAATTATAGGTGTTTTACCTCCTCCAATCCTGACAGTAATAAAGAATACAGGAGATGTCGCTTGTTTATTTTTTTATTGTTTGAGTTTTGCATATTCTTTGTCTAAATATTTGACTGTACTATTATTATCAGTCATAAACATCAACCCACAAAAAACTGACGCACATTCTCATACAAGTAAACTCCTAACAGAGCACCAAAACTTAACGAAGAGACAATACAAACCATTTCACATATCTTGGCATGAAACTGAAATCACACCTTTCATTCACCACACACATACAAAACAGATCGTCAAGGCAACATCATATCAACTCAAACATCTCATCTATACACCAGGGCTGTCACTCAGACTCAAACTATTCATTTACAAAGCAATACTACGACCATCACTCATACAAGGCACACATCTACTACATTTTCTCTGCCCAACAGCCCGGAGATCACTACAGCAATACCAGAACAGCACACTAAAGAAAATCTGCAGAGGACCATCACTAGAAAGACGCAATATGACGCACATTCACAACGAACTACAGCTAGAAACTGTACAACAAAACGTCACACGGAGACACATCGAGTTTTGACAGTCTCTCTGCTTCTTCCTATCCAATCTTCCGAACTGTCACCTCATCCCCCCTTCCTGAGAGGTGGCAGAGCAGGAAACACTCCAAAAACCCTATTAATATTACCCTATAATTATCTCTTTTCGACTTGTGACTGTTTTTTATTATTTACTATTATCTTTCATCTACTATTATTATTTATTTTATTTTTTTTTTATATTCTCTGTTTAATCATCACGAGGAGGCCCCTCATCTCCAAATATTTATAGTCGGATCCACGTGGAACGGACACATCAAAACATCAGATAACTCCATCATCAAAACTATTCTACCGTGTACCTTCAAGTACCAATGGTAGAAAAAGGTTGTACCCAAATTGAATTATGTAACCATACGTAATCAAACTTCTTAATTTAATGTTTTTTCTCCTTTAGAGGGATCGAAAAAAAACAATAAATATTATGTGTCAGTATATAAATGTACAGAGGTGTATACTACGTATGTAGAGTAGTCAATTGTTCTTACTATTTCAGATTATGAATAAACAGATTGTACGAGGAGTAGATGGAAACGTGGATGGACGGATTGCGTTAAAACTGATTTAGTAAACTTGGGTTTGGAGCGGCGTTACTAGAAAGATGTATGTAGAGAAGGATTGATGGCATCGACATCGAACCCTTGGGTTCGTTAAGAATTTATTATTATTATATCACATCATGACAGCAGATGTTCCTTCACTACCTAGAGGCTTAAGCCGATAAAAATATACTTGATGACCATCTGTTTTTTGTTTTAATTAGGATGAATTGACGAACCTAAGGCGGTTTCGGCTTACTAGTTGTCTGTCTAATACCTTGCATGCGAATAATGGCACACCATGTGAACTCGTGGCAAGCGGATCATTTTATATTCATGAGAAAAGTGAAAAAATGAAGAAAACCGGCATTATACTGACGGACCTCACAAATATCAAGAAAATTATTAGGTTTGTAGATACAAAAAGA
Source organism: Halyomorpha halys (assembly GCF_000696795.3). Lineage (NCBI taxonomy): Eukaryota > Metazoa > Arthropoda > Insecta > Hemiptera > Pentatomidae > Halyomorpha > Halyomorpha halys. Next base: position 658,437 of record NW_027105546.1, read on the forward strand.
AACCTTTTTTTTTTTTAAGCTGTTGTTTGTAACTGTTCAAAGATGATTGATACGATAGAAAACACTTTTATTTTTAGTTCATTGGATAAGGAGTTTTATAACGAAATCAAAAGCAGAGGATTGAAAGATCAACGTATCAGTAGTATTAAAATATAAGAAAAGTTAAGTCGCATATTTTTTTTTTTATTTTGATATATTTCCTGGAAATGATTCTTTTTTTTGTTAGCTCAGCAGACCTTGTAGATCTTTGGCCGCCCGAACCAGCCTTCTCCACGCCTGTCTGTCTTTGGCTAATGCTTTCCAGTTTTCTGCATACAGCTCTTCCACATCTTTGTTGATTTCGTTTATCTATCTGGTATTTTGCCTCCCACATGGTCCATTGCCTACTATACTATCATTCTTGTTGTGTAGAGGCGTCCCGATGGATTGCTTCAAGCCACATATCCCGTCCTTACCCTCCATGCCTTTCTATCGTGAGATATTGACTGACCAGTCTCTGCAAGCAGTTCACTGTAACTTCTTCTTCTCCTTGTGTTAATGGTCTGATCCTAGATCTCTCCTGTAATTGTACGGTGGACTTTCCGTTTAAATCTCTGGATTTGATAAGATTTTAATGTCATAGTTCAATGAGACTTTCTTTAATAATTAAACGTAAGTCGTAAATCGTTTAAGTATGTCGTGAACTGACCTTGGTTTTTCTGCTGTTATCATTCACCTCTTGAAATTTCACCACGAATTAGTGCCTTATTTTTATCAATTAAAACTGTGTTTCAGTCAATATTATTATTATACCGTGTACAATTGAAAATTGTCGTTAATCAACCAGTTTGGTTAATAACCGGTTCCATCCAAAATTTAAATTCCCAGAAACCTAAAATTACTGAAATAGTAAAACTACCATGATAATGCTGGACGTTTTAATAAACTAACAAACATTTTTCCACTTTTCCAAAAATTTTGAAAGTTTGGATGGAGCTTGGAGTGTCTCAACATGAGTTAAGTATAAACCATGACTAAGTTTGCTTCAAAACGTTTTCCGAACTTCATTCGGATGCGAATTCTAATCTTACTATAAAGTGTAAGCTATTTCGCAATAAAACCAGTAGTCACTTGTAATACCTCGCTTGTGTTTTCCAATTCCTGTGCTCCAAGGCCCAAACAGGTGCAGCGTGGAGGATACAACTCAACACGATTGCCTCGTAAAGCTGTTGCCTGTAATCTCAAGAAATTATTTTAGCCTTCGCGTTGGTACTGAGAACCACCCCTAATAATAAAGTACCACGCTAAAAGTTAAAAGTAATAAATATTTAATAACTATATTTTATTCAGTTTAACTTTATTTCATTGTTAAAAGATTTCCAAGTTTAAAAATCTTTTAACAGCTCACTTCTACGATTTTAAAATAATTATCTTCACCTATAATTAACAAAATGAGTACTGTATGAAGGGCACCTTCAAAGGCAGGAGCTACTTCACTTTAGAATACACTGATTGGGCTAATGAGTATTGTATGTAATTTAATTTTAAGAAAATTAATAAAATGAATTTATTAAACAATTTACAGGAATGTGGAGAAAGTACAAGAGAAAAAAAATACTAGAATCTATTGCATAATTACAAGGTTATAAGGGGTTGCCATGAGGAAACATCTTTGGATTGGGTTATTATTATTTTTTTTATTGGAGCCAGCGAATATAGCAATATTTATGCGTACAAAGATCAGGTTAAAATTTATAAGGAATAAAAATTAGAGTGAACTGGGGATGTTCATGGGGATGAAGGTGGCATCTTCTTCTCTCCAGGCTCCCGTCCCTGGTCAGGGAACCGCTTTCTTAAGTTACTTTCCCATCATGAATTGAATTCGAGAGAAGAACGAAAATAATTTCTCTGAATCCTAAAGAAGAAAAAATGGCACTGTTCCCTCGTCTGCTAGAGATTGTTTTTACAATATTGGCCATAAAGAGCGCTAGTGATGTTTGTTACTGTTATTCATACTCATATATTGCGGGGGGGGGAGGGGGATCCTTCGATCATTATTTTAATTTTTTAAACGAAACAAGTATTTATATAGAAGTTAATTATTCTCAATTAAAGATTAGGTGTCCAGTAACTGTCTAATTTACCCGAAACGATATATTGTAAAGTATATTATTTATTATCTGAACTTGACAAAATAAAAATCCTAACTGCAGAGTTTAATATTATTTTCATAAATCAATGAATAAAAATGTTTTGATAAAACAGAACAAAATTTTTTGGACCTATATATTTGTTATTTAAATTTTTTTGTATGAAAGTGTACAATTATCACTTATTGCCCATTGCCCAAGTTTGTGTCAGATTGTTGTTGTTGTCTGGGGCTTTAGGGCGTAAAACCCTGAGGTCATCAACGCCCATATTTCGTGCTTTATAATCCTGTTTCATTTATATTTATAATTCTATTTCACTTCGAAAAAAAATTAAATAATTACTTCTTTTGGTATTTTTTATTACGTATAACAGATTTTCTGGTTTAAATCTTATTCAAAAGGCCATTCCTTTTTAAGAAAACTAAGACCATTTCCACGTTCTTCTGGTCATCATTCAGAGCATCCGATACACTCAGTCCTACTCCCAATCTACTCAAGTTCGCAGAATAAAAATGGCATTTTTCAAATATGTGACTGATCGTAAGTATAA
>NW_027105546.1:661165-667187 GCF_000696795.3 Halyomorpha halys
CCTAGCAACTGTCTCTATTACTCATTATAAAACACAAATATAATTACATTTTTTCTTTTCAATTAACTAAATCCAATTAAATTAATATAAATAAATAAAATAGTATTTGATGTCTTTTTTAATTTATCTTGGTGAACAACATATTTTCGCATCGAAATCTATTAAAAAAATTTGTATATTCCAGTAACATTTCCTGACCAAATAAAAAATTTTACCACCTAATGATGTTTCGATTTAACAAGAAATAAAATGATATAATGAGAATGAAAAATAAGCAGAGGAAAAAAAATACAATAACTCGTCGAGGGAAAAAATTATAGTTGTACTGGCTGGGACAATAATGGAAAAATTCCAAGTGTGGAGAAGAAGGGAGAGCGTTTGGCGAATTGGCTGGATGAGTTATATTTCATTAGCGGGAGGAGAGTGTATGTGGAATTGAATGTAAAACCGTTATAGGTGTTTACTGCCTCGGGCTTCATTTTTATTTAACGGCTTGAGTCAAATTAAAAGCTCGACTTGATGAACATTAAACTACAATAAAGTACAACTCGTTACTGGGTCTAAGTGGACAGCTAATGGCTTCCCCACTGCAGTCTCGGTCCACGGCCTTTGAATTAATTATAATCAGAAGAAACAAGGTAGTTAAAAAATTAAAAAGAAATGAAAAAAAGAGAGGTGCAATAATATAAATAGGCGTATAATACAATCTTTTCTTGGAGGCGAGATGCACCTCGCTTAGATATTAGTATATGACATTTCTTCCAGTGAACTTCTCTCGGCTGATCGTTCTCCCTTTTTTTCTTTTCTTTTTTTTATGTTTTCCAGATTAAAATCTTTACAGGATTTATAAATTTCCTTTAATGCTCTTAGTGATTCCTTTTTATTTGATGAATATCTTTCCGGACATTCAATTACCAGAGATGCACATTCTCTTTTGTCACAAATAACTCACAAAAAAACTCACTAAATTATGCACTGTATATACTGCCAAACTATATAGCCTCATCACTCCACTTTTCCAGTAACACCAAAATAGTTATTATAACTGACTCTTATATTTCTTTAAAAGCCCTGAAGAATGTATATTATACTTATATTAATATGCATGAAAACCTGGACTGTTTACTTTATTACGTGACAGATCACGTGGGGATCGCTGGAAATGAATAATGACAAAAAGAAATTACTTAGCTGTTCCCCAAAGTCTTTTAAGTCTGATATGTTGGTTCCAGTGATGAGTCTTTTGTCTAAAATAATTCCGAGATATTGCACTGTGTCGGATCTGGGTAGAGGAATATTATTAAGAGTAACAGGTGGACAGAAGCTGCGGCGGAGAGTGAAAGTCACATGGGTGCATTTCGATTCATTGATTTTTATCCGCCATTGGTTGCACCATTGTTCAATCCGGGTGAGGTGTGTTTGGAAATTGGATGAGGCTGTTATAGGATCGGGATGGGAGGATAGGATAGCTGTATCATCGGCAAATGTTGCCAGGAACGTGTCTGGAGTGATGGAAAAGTCAGCCATGTAGCTCAGGGAATGGGGAACTCCTGCCTCGATGGGGTAGATTCAATGTAAAAAATTAACATAATGAGTTAATAACTAACATAATGAGTTGATGTCAATGGATATATAGAAACCTGTTAATAGTTTTTTTTTTATTTTTATGTCCTTAATGCGGTCAAGTACAACAAGTGACTCTAAATATGCCAGAAAAAATAAATAAAAAGGATTTAATAATGTGCATTTTTTAAAAATTAAACAATAACTTCATCAAAAGAAATTAGAACTATACGAAAATACTGTTTATTTTAACAAAAGTAAAAAGAAAAAAAATGTTATATTCATGGATTTGCAAGAAAAGGCCAAAATTTGAATTCACAATATGTTGCAATTAACAGGACCAAATAGCTATTTAGAGTTTTCTAAATCTAGGCTGTTAAAAAGCAATGAAATTCATTTCAAAATGAGAATCATATTAGAAATAAAAAATAAAAAAAAATAAAATTACAGTATATATTTTCTTTTCTTTAATATTTGAAGTCATCTCCTTTAAATAGGATGTTGATTGTTTTTTATTGTCAAGTATTCTATTGTATAGAGGGCATAATTCTCAGAGACATGAGTCAGGACTCTGGTTGAGTTACTAAACAACGTTACGCACGCCCATCCTGTGTTTGTCACTGCACAACTAAAATACGATACAATAATTCCATCATATAATATATAATGATTAATTTACTTATTTATTAATATTTATAGCACTAGTCTATTAAATACATAGATAAAGTTATAGGTCCTCTATAGATTCCCATGTAACGGAAAGCATTTCACAATTTTAGCCGCTTTTGTCTCTCTCGATTTAACAGACACAAGTTTCCTTTTCCCATTTTAAATAAATGTTTCAAAGATGGTATACGACCGTCGCCAAATCGGGATTCAGCGGGGTGGGTTGGCCGGGTGGGATACCCTTCTGCTATTTCTGGTGTTGTCCCCTGGTATGATCAGTCCCCTCTTGAGAGATTGTGACATGTACATCGCCCAATACTTTTTGCTATGATGTATCTGTTTAAAAAGTAAAATAACTAAGGCTTCTACGGAGAATGGGATATATACAAAATGTTTATTTTTACTACCTATTGAAACCATTAAGTATCAATTTTCAAAATCATGGAAACATTTTTTTGCTCAAAAAGTTTGCTTTATTTTTCAAGTAAAATTTCTATTTATTTATTTATTTTATTTTATTTAAGGACGCTAAAAACGAACCTGATTTGCTTTTTCCTGGGTCCATTTTAGTTGATCAAGAATAATTGAAGCGGTTTTTGGTTTTTGATACATTTAATATAATCGACAACAAATGTTTTCTATCCCACACAAAAATAATAAAACTAAGCAAGCATACAGAGATCAATATATCGTAGTTTTACCTCTTTATACCAAAAATGTCAACAATAAAATTTCTATGTTTAAAAAAAGAAAAATTAATATTGACGCATCATTATGAAAATATCTGTTTGCATCCATCCTTTATTAGAAAACCATACATTTATTCTACATATATTTCTAGAATATCGTAGAACAAAATGCTATGAATTTTTTTGGACTTATATCACAACTTAAGTTACATTATCTTATTTTGGTAAAAAGCAAAACTAAGGAATCTTGTAGCCAATATCTAAGTATTGAGGGAGTATAAACTTCAATGTGTTTCTATCAGAAAAAGAGACAATGCTTTAGTTATCACTTTCGTAAATAAACAATACAATTAAATCTTGTACTGCTACATCCCAGTCAGTCAGCAGAGTTCAGAACTTTGTAAGCAAGTATTGTTTTTTTTAACATAGATTATACAAGCAGGTTATTAGTTCAAGATCAGGCTCAAACACGAAATGTTTTCCATATTAAGGGTGGTCACTTTATAAAGGTTAAATAGCCCCGAAGAGTGCTCCGGAACCAACAGGGTTGCCTTAAGCTAAAATATAAAATTAATTGTTAAATGCTTTAGGCGGATTCGAACCCTTTTCAAAGTATTTAGTAATATAGTGCCTTACTCACTGAGATACCACGCTTACTCATTAAAAATAAAAAATAGAAAAACAGTAAGACATTTTAATTTCCATTGCTTGTCACCTTTTTATTAAATAATCGGTTAAAAAAAAATCATATTTGAGAATTTGAAGTATAATTTTGGTAAATAAACGGTATAATTTTAAGTCGTTTAGAAATGTAAAATTCCACAATTGAAAAAAGAAATGGCAAAGTATTTTTAGTCCTATTATTTCTTTCTGTAAAGATTTATTAACTTCATTGTACGGAGACTATATTTAAAAAAGAGAACAAAAAAAAAAAGATTAGATTCGTACAAAAAATAGTCCCAGAAAGAAAGTAATTGGAAGCGGATACTGAATGGAACAAGGCTTCCCATCGGCAAGAGGAAGACTAAGATCATTAGTGTAAGGAGTTAGTGTATAGGCGTGAAACACAATGAGCTGTACACAATGCACTCAACGCTAACCCAATTATAAGATTTACCACGCAAGTCAACAGTTTATTAATGACAGCGGCGGTAGCACCTGCTGGACTGACCTCCTCTCAGCGGTGTACTCGGGGGTAGTTCTGTGTAGAGGAGTTCCATCATCACAAGGAATGTCTGCAGGATAGAGCAAGCTCGCCATTTCAGGTTTCCACTAGCAAAGAAATCTCGAAAGATTCAACTTCAGTCGGTCTTTTCGATAGTGATTGTTATCTCTACGTACTTGGTAGGAAACTAAGAATTCCATTCGGAAAAGTATACTAATTTCTTATAACCCCTACGTTTCGGCCATTCCAGCTATTCTCAAAGATATCTATTGATTAAAAATTTCAATTACAATCTAATAATTAAAAATTATTTTTAAAAGTATTCTGAATTATAAATTATCCTACCTTAATAATATCATAGCTGACAATGTCATTAAAACGTTGCAGGCTATTCTGCCTTTATCTAAATATACTTTAGATAATTAACCAAAAAAACATAATTAAATTAAGGAAACACCATGCACCAATCAATTAACTTTCATCATATTGTGTTACATTACCTATTTTCATCCACTATTTTACTTATTCTTATTTTATTCAAATTAATCACTATCTATTATGACCTTATCTTTTTTTATATATTTATTTTGTAATATTACATTTTAGCATATTTTTTAGATAATGGTAATATGGACGATAGAGCTCATCCACACTATATTTACAAATATATAAATTAAATGATAAAAATTAAGAAATAAAAGAGAAGAAAAAAAAATATCTTTTACACAATCATTCCTTTGTATATAATATTTTCACTTTCCTGAGACTGGTTATTATTGTTTGAATAAAATGAATTATATCCAAATTAAGGTCTAAAAACCTTCTTCATTTTCTCAAAAGTCCAACATTTCCGCCAATTCGGCCACCCTCAAAGATAATCTTAAAAACTAATTTACATTCACATAAACTATTTTTAAAAATGTCTGCAGGCTGTTCTACCCAGGTCATTAGTTTCAGTAAAAATTACCCTATTTCGTCACTATTTCATTAATATTAAACTTTTAATTATAATCAATTCATGATTACACCTTGCTATCACAGCAATATTTTTGTTATATTTTTGAATTGATTTTATTTAAACAACAATCATTCATATTATAACTGTATTAATAACGACAATACATTCTTTAACCTACCTCACGTACTAGGTTTGACATATTTAGTAAAAAATTAGTAAATTAGTAAAAACAAAAAAAAAAAGTTAAAATCGTACCAAATTTAACTATATATTATTTATCTATATATAAACATTTTCACAAATTAATTTTGCTTAAATGTTTAGTAATGTTGGTTCGAGTTTTTTTATATCTGATTTTAAATTAAAGGTATAATAAATATTTTTTGACAAATAAATAGCTTCTACCATTTTTCGTTTGAATGCATTATTTTCTCTATATAAAACCATTATATTTTGAAAATCAAAACCATGTTTATTTTTGGATGTAGCACAAATGCTGTTTCATTTAGTTCTTTATCCTTATTTTTTACATCATTTTTATGCTAATATATTCTTTCCCCCAATAATTGTTTTAATTTCTCCTAGGTAAATTGCAGGACAATTCTAAAGCTTTATAGTTATATAATGTGTAGTAAAGAAACAGTCCTTCCTTACAAATACTGGACTATCTTTCATGGGCTGTAGAGTTACAGGAAAAGATATTTAAGACAACTAGGGTGTAAAATATTCGCTCAAATGTACAAGTTTTGAGTTTTTTAGAGAGCATCGGGGTCAATACACTCTATAAGTTCTAAAAAATTGTATATGTATATGGAATGAAGCTATGCTGACACGGCAGATGCTTTTGTTCGATTAAATAAAACATAGCCTGCATCAGTTGGAATGAAATCTTTCGATAGGGGGAGAGTTTAATTCACTATGGTATCCCAAAATCTCCAATCCTTTATCACTACTCTTGAAGAATAAACTGGCCTATAATAT
>NW_027105546.1:667237-713915 GCF_000696795.3 Halyomorpha halys
TCAATGGCCATCAAATAAGTGAAACTGAAATTGTGAAAAAAAATTTAAAACATTGTAAATAAACTTCTGGTCAGTGTATAAATTTTTATAGCATATTTATTCCACACATTTTTCATTGCCCTCTGATATCAACCATCACACACCCATGAGGCTTAGAGATAAAATTTAAAAAAGTGATATTTCATATTTTCAAATCACCCCACGGCAATCAATGTAATTTGAGTAGGCTAATGTAATTAAATACAGAAAACTATAGATTGACATAATACGTAAATACTAATAATAATGTAAACCCCTGTTGCTCATGAAGGTTGGGTTCAGTACGTTGTAAGAAAGCACTGTTTTTAGAACAACGGTTGTACAAGGAGCATCAAAATGAATTCCAACAATACACCATTGCCCTTCATAAACCTATGACTTCTTCCCCTATAGTATCGTTTTATAAACCTCCACTTATTGCAGTTGTACAAATCCGCTACCTACAACAACATCCGGACAAACGACTACCTTGAATCTTCATACAAGAAAAAAAAAAGTGAAAAATACAAAGAAAAGAAACTGCTGGTCATTTCTGATTATTACATCACGTGCTTAATGGTCTATACTTCTAATTTATTACAGAAGACTCATTTTCATGATTATAATAAGGCATATTCGGACATATGGAGTTGAACTTTGGGGCTCCATTTAAACCAGTGTTTTCCAAACTTTTTTGTCCTACCCCCCTCCTTTTCAGGAAAAATATATTGCTTAGCGCCCCCTGGAAATTATATATTTTTAAAAATTGTAATAGCAATTAGTAGGAAATAAATATGTATTAATGTTTCTACTTTTTTTCGTAAAATATAGCAAAGAAAGGTGTAAATTAGATACATTGAACTTTGAAATTATAAAACTATTTATTGAACTCAGAATAGAATGTAACAAAAAAAAATTCTAAATCATCTTAATGAGAAGTATTGACCGGGTGTGGTACTACCAATTTAGTAATCCTCGGCTCTATATTCGTCAGCAGTAATATTGTTGACTATGACAACTTAGTAGTAGTTATTCATTGCCCCCTAAATGCAGTGCAGCGCCCATCAGGGGGCGGTGGTGCCCACTTTAGGAATCACTGATTTAAACCATTGAATTACACTTGTATCCAATCCTTACAATCCAAAATCCTCACTGCTCCTTACTTTATCACAATTACAATAATCCCTAATCACCTTAATATTCATATTTGGCCACCTCAACTCACTTCTTTCTAACTGGAAAGAAAAAAAAATCCTTCTTGATTCCCGATAATACTGCAAGACTGATAAAAAGATGGCTTCGAGACCATTTAAGCTAGAAATGTCATTGGAGTTCTACCAATTGGTTCATTTACCACAAGTCTGGATCATGGTATTATGCTGTAATTCACAACACATTTACTCGTTGTATTTTTAGTTCTAGATTTATATAAATAAATGAATGATAATAGAAAATGTTAGTAAGATTAGGAAAACTACAAGTAGCTCAGAATATAAAATAAACCTGAATTTAAGTTTCCACAGCTCATACAAGACTGAAAGACAGGAAACTGATCGTCGATTCCGACTGTTACAACATTTACTTGACAAACGGTCTAAACTTCCAATCCATTACAAACGATTGGTCTACATGACTGTTATAAGACCTATCTGGAAATGCGGAGTGGAGCCCCACTAAACCATTGAATTCCTCCCGAATCCAATCCTTATAGTCCAAAATCCTTCATAAAATCCTTAATGTTCCTTACTTTGTCACAAATCAAATCATCCATCAGGACCTCAATGTCCCATATGTTGCCGATTTGGCCAAAACTAGCTACCAATCTTTCCATGATAAACTTCCCAACCACCCAAACCGACTCGTTTCTAACCTTCTTCTTCTTTACCTAATAATCCACCGAGGCGTTTGAAAAGACGGTGGCCTCGAGATCTTCTCCTTTAGAAATGTTTTTGGCGATTTACTAATGGGTAGATTCTCCACATGTTTGTATCATGTCATAATATCACTTACAGCAAATTTACTTGATGTATATATATATGTATACATTTGTAAATAACAATAAGTAAATTATTAAAAAAAATAAGTTTTGCACAGCACTTAAGATTAGCGTACATTTTTGTTAGTTAACTACTCAACAGCAACAAATTGGTACTAAATACTTGTAGAAACGAGATGAATAAGTAAGACAGACACTTAAGACAACTGCCTGTTTATTGGCCTTAAATCAAATGAAAAAGTCTGGGGCAATGAAGCAATAAAAAGAGGATGCTATTTGATGGCGTGTTCCCCGAAGCTCAAGGTTCCCGGTTACTATTGAGCTCATGCTGAAGAACTGATCCCCGCCGACGGATGAGGAGCCTAAAAAAACGGGTTTTACTATCCGTCATCAAATCCAGCCAAGGACTTTGGCAATTAACACCTGGCACGAGATGGCATGACAGCCTCATGTAATTGCTACCTCGCTGTATTTTCCATAATTGATACTAGTTTATTTTTGTTACTGTTTTAAATTTTTGAAAAAAAAAAAAAAGAATTCGGTTTGTTTAAAGAACTGCTTATTTCAAAAACATATTTACCGAAGAGATGGATCATTCTCACAAAAAGCAGGAGTTATGTCCCGACCGTATATCGGGTCCCATTTATGATTTAGAGCTCAGAGAGTTTGTTAAAGCCACCTCGAATCGACTGTATTTTTGTTGGAAGGCTTTAAAAATGAACAAACGACAAACTGGTTCGGATTAAACATTTTAAAAACTAAAACTAAGATAAACAAAATATGACTAATAATGAATACAGTAAAAATAAAAAAAACCTCTCAGTTAAAAATAAAATAGATAGATAAATTATGAAAACGAAAAGAAACTAATTTACAAATAAATATATAAAATAAATACTAGTCGATTTAGGGTTGCTCCACCCCGATAGGTCAGAGGAAGAGTGCGGTCGCATGTCGCATGCCGAGATGTGTAGGTCGCAACTCTGTAGCTCAATACACCGCTGTAATGGTTCAAAGTTGGTGTAGTGGCTCATCGATGGTCCAAATATCCAATAGTCATATTAATGTATTAAGCGAGTCGAGAAAATGAACGCAGGTTACACACGTTCTTGGCCACTTATCCGGCCACAATTATCCGGAACGCATATTAAATTCAAAATTCAGAAGTAGTCTGGTTCCAAACTGCTATGACAACTAAAACATGCTATGTCTAATAAAATAACATGAACCAAACGCAGACAGGGCTGCTTAGACGCTACCATGGCCAACAATTAGCCGGAACTGCTATAAAAAACTAAGATGGTTGGTCCGTTGCCAAGTGACGCCTTAGCAACAATTATCAGCCCCTAGCAACTGTCTCTATTACTCATTATAAAACACAAATATAATTACATTTTTTCTTTTCAATTAACTAAATCCAATTAAATTAATATAAATAAAAATAAACGTTATTAAATTAAACACTAAGACTGACTAAATATTATTTACAAGGTAACTATATATTATGGCGTTAACAGAATTTATAAATTGATACGTAAAACAGTTTTCTTAAACTATTATTTTTTTTTTTTGTATAAACAGTTGAAGTGGCTTCACCTCTCCTTCCGTCATAAATCCTTCCTCTACCAAGTTATCCTATCCCGCTGTCCAACGTACATCTCAGATCCTCAATTTAAATCCTCAATACATTCAGACAACACTCGTCCATGGTCTTCAGACTTATATACACCTACCCATCGAACCGCATCCTCTGATAGATCTTTCCTTATCCGTTTCTCTTCTTTGTGGAATCCTATTAATTTTTGGAGCTAATATTTAACGATATTAAGACAGAAAATTAAGCATCGAGGGCATTGTTATGACGATTTTGTCCTTTTTCGTTTGTCTTCGTCGTATTGTACTGAATTTGGTTCTTCACCATTATTTTTTTTCGCGCATTTCGATACTGTCAAGAACTCAATTTAGTTGATCTATTATAAATTCGTTTAGTAGGTTCATAAGACGACTGGTATGTAAAAAATCAAACAAAACCCATGGAGCACTACGCCTTACTCCAGCAACGAATGTTCAAACCAGTGCAAGAAGAAAAAATGATTTTAAAAGAATCTGCGGTTTGTCATGGTCCTGTCCATCATAACCCTGGTTCGTGAACTAATTTGAATCTATGACCTATTTTACTTAAATGAGAGGAGGAAGTATTTTTGTCTGTTTTACTGGGATCTTTCGTTATAAAAATAATCATTTGTGTTGGAAGGGTGTATCAACACAAATATAGTTGTAACAAATACCACACTTCTATAACTAAAACCCCCAACAAACCAGACCAAACTGCTTACACCTCTCATTTTAGGCTAAGATTTAAACTACCATAAATTAACAGAAAATCATAGCCAGTATTAAAAACAACTTCAAACGAAAATAAATGATAACTATAAAAACATAGAAGTATTGACCTCGTAAAAAAATTACATGTACAAAATACGATCACTCTCAATCATGTCCATTCTCATAAAATCACAAGATAAAATTAAACTCACTAATAATAAATACCTAAAATGAAAAAGAGAAATAAACCTGCCGAAAAGAACAGTCAAGGTCTGCCAAAACCAAATAACACACACGCACTCTTTCTTAGTATTATTGTAAATCTTGAATAAATCAGTTCAGTCCTAATATAGAAGTATTATTTATGTAAAATACTACAGTTGCGAAACAATTGGGATATTGTTTAAATAATAAACAATTATTTTCCTTGTTTTCCTTGTTGTTGTTTATTTCCTTGTTTCTTGACCTTTATATTATTCTCATATCCCTTATTTTCCGCCTTACAGTGTGTACTTAATATTTATATTATTCTCTTTTACCTACTTTTTATTTCTGTTTTCATTATATGTTTAATACTTTTTTGTAATTGTTGTACATTTATAATTTTCACTGTACATCTTATTTTTATTTTCTTTAATTATTTTTATATACATTTTGTACACCATTTTTAGCCATATCTTAGTTTACTTATCTTATTCTCTTACTTTGTTACATTATTTTAGTTGTTTTTATTTTTTCTAGCCCTGATGAAGCTTTTCAAAATGTGGACACATAATAAATTGTTTATTTACAACAAAGTAGGGCGAAATGTTGGCTCATAATTATTAGTTTATTTACTTTTTGAGTTTTTTTTACCACACCCAAACTCTCTTTATTTTATGAAAAATATTTTTCCATCAACTACTTGGGAATTCCTGTTTCTTCTAAATCAGATACACTTTACAAGCTTGTTTTTTTTTACTAGAAATTTTATCTTTATAGTTTTTGATTCATTCCTTTCACATACGACAGTATATTATATGTTTTAAAACGGAAGTCTGAATTATTATTGAAACTAATAGTGTTGATAAGTCGTGGAATATCAACAGCGTCCAGTAACTGGCAATCAAGAAAGTTAATTCATATCATTATCTATGATTTATGTTAAAATCTATTCCATTCATCCTGTACTATCGTAATCAGGATCTCACTAAGTGGCTATAAAACCAGTTGCCCGTCGCGAATCCTGTGAATTTAGGAAATACTTTCATCTACACGCTGAGTCTAGGTTAACGATCGAAAATCTCTAATTGCAGCAACATTATAACCAATTAATCCAGGGATATGTTATTTAAAAAATTCTTTTTCTTCATGCTTTAGATCCCTTCTTTAATTTATAAGTATATTTATATTTCTAAAATAAGTATATATTTATTTATTATTTTACAATATGTTAATAGGGGTATTCATGATGTTGTTTTAAATGTTATTAGTATAGGATTGTGAGCAGCCCTATTTAAACTCATGTTAAATGTTAAATGCATAAGAGCTCCTAGAGGATTTTTTCAGTAACTTGTTTTATAACCTTTCCTTCCAAAAGTTTTTATTACAGTAATTAATTAAAAGATGGCTGAAGTGAGTTAAAAGTGGTAGTTGTGTTAAGGTTTGTCCACTGCATGTCTTGTTGATTTTCTAACTTGTGTGGAAGAGAATCAAGATGAGCTAATTTACAAATGTCATTACATCATTATTATTAGCTATAATAACATCCAAAACAATACTAACACAATCAAAACACAAACTACGAGCATGTAACCTAACATAACAGCAGTAAATAAAATGGTGACGAGCTCAGCTGATCTGTTGTGTGACGTTATTCTCCATTTAACAGACCTAGTAACAGACTCTCAACCATGTTATATCTTACATCGTTTTAACATGATAAAGAATATGAATATTTCATAATTTAACATGGTTTAGCATGTTAAACTTAAGATCATGATACCCCTAATATATTATATTTATAACTGTATTACCATGCTCTAGGCTGACTAGCTATTTATTTGTTTTCCTTTAATTGACAAAACAAAAGATTTCTTGGATATTATATTCTAAACCCAGGTTTAGATCAACGAGGTATTGTCTTGGATGTGAAATTTTACTATTGTGTTTGGTGCTATTTAACAAAATCAAATCAAGGTGCATTAATCATTTTTCGAAGGATTTTCTATTGAGATGTTTTAGTTTGTTTCGTTTTTAGTTGTTCTACAGAAGATGTGACAGTCGATTGTATTGTCATCTCATTTTTTAAAACTTTTATACGTATGTTATTACGATCCTGATATATCAATTTTTACATGTCAAAATGGAAGTTACCCTTTGGAAAAGCCGACAAGGTTTGATACGATTAATTTAAATTTCCATTTGCAGGACCGCATTCGAGGATTATATCGATGGATTTAAAGGGCAATAGCGTTAGTGCAGATAGCTGTGGAAACGGTGATGTTGCAAGACTACTTAGTAACAACAGAGTTATAAGGGAATATGAAGAGGACACAAAACAGTACCTTGTAGTAACTTAGGAATACAGTTTAGGTTCAGTATAAAGTGGGTCTACTATCGATTTCATTAGTTTCTATCACTTTGGTTTACTCACAGAAGAAAAAAAAAAAAGGCCTTTCTGGATATACCTATGATTATATCTCCAGTTAGTAACAATGACTTGATTTATAGATGTTATTCCAAAAGGACAAATTATTAAATGTGAAATAAAAATAATTACCTATAAAATAGATATTTCCAAAAAGAAAATGATTTCCTAAATACATTCACAGAAGAAAATAAGATGTAAGAAAAAAAAGAAGGCAAAAGCAGTGAAGACGCCATACTTAACGTTGTACTTGACAGCCTTTTTTATTTTTAACTGTAAGAAATTTATTTGAATTTTTTTTTTTAAACGAAGATGGTATATTTTAATCTTATATAAATATACCGATGTAGTTTTAAACTTAGTTTAAAAATAAAGGAGAATGTTTGTTTAATAAACTTGTTGGTTAAACCTCATTAGCATAGCATTCTTTCAACCCAATGATAAATTACGAGGTAGCGTTCGTCACACTATGTGTCTCAATGAAATATGAACATTTTTTAATTCCTAAATATATTCATATTTTCATTTGAATTGGTACACTGCTACCAAATTGTACTTTTAATTAAAAAAGTGTATTTTATTTTAGTTTATTATAAAAATAAAAACTTCCCTGATAATTTTCATTCAAGAATTAATCGTTTAAACTTCTTTGATTGTTAAAAATACATTAAAACAATAGAAGAAAAATTTACTAAGAATATAAATGACAATTAAAAGTTACTAGTTGTTAATAGATTTTTTACAATTAAACCAATTTACACTTTAAATAGAGAAATTGTTTCAAATTCATAGGATATATTCATTAATTTAATGAGTAAGTAAGCATTAATTATACCACAAAGCCGTGCTGGACAAGAAGCAAATGTAATTACTAATTACAGTAAAATATAATTGCGATTACTTTTATTCAACTAGCGATTGCAATTTTCGGTCATTACTACAATTATATTAGTTACATTAGTTAAAATTACTATCATAATTATACTTTCATCTTCTACTTTCAAATCGCAGAAATTGTAAGATTAATCACATTTACTTTGCCCTAATCTTAATTGCCCGGCTCCCTCTCAATGTTAATCTATTATCCTATACATTTATTTAGATTTAAATTTATAAGCTGAAATAATATCATAATATAAACAAAAGAAATTTATATACACCTTTGACTGAAATTTACCTTACTCATAATACGAGCGGTAGTTTAAATGTTTATTTTTTTTTTCGTATTTTACACGAAACTGGTAATAATTCATAAGAGGGATATGGGTGTCAATTTTATATGCCCTGTTTGGATCAAATGGACTGAAATTATTTTATAGCAAGAAAAATAGGAAGAATTTGGGGGTGAATTTCAGTCCGAAACCCGAAATGTCCGCTTGCAGTTTCATTTTTGTGCTCACCTGCCTTCAGTAGGGTGAGTGTCCTATTTAGTTGATCATTTTCCTTCTTCTTGACCTTTATTTTATTATTATTCTCCTTTTTCCTTCATTTAGTGTGTACTATATTTTATATTTCTTTTATTTGTTATTATTTCCGTTTGCAACAATGATCTGATAAATTGTTTTAATTCTTGTTTATCTATACTTTTCACAGTACATCTTATTTTTATTTTTTATATAATTTTCAGCAATATCTTAGTTTACTTTCATTTCATGTTCCCTATTATCTTACTTTATTATATTATTTTATTAGTTATGAGCTCTGAGGAAGTCCTGCAAAGTAGGACGAAACGTTGGCTTACATTAAATAGTTTAATTACTATTTGAGTTTTTTTTTTTACTGCACTCTAATCATCTTCGTTTTAATCATAACGACCAACTACTCATAGTTCACGATTTTCCAATTTTTGAAAACCTTTTCTGCCTCCTCATCCTCTTCAAATTGTGTTAGAGAGCTGAAAACTTGTACGTGGATTGAGGTGGTATTAGAGAAGTGAATTTTTATTTGTAGCATTAATAAGTGAATATAAGTTTGTTATAAAAAATATATACACTGTAAGATATATGAAGAATAAGGAGGTACAATATTTTACCTATTAATGTTCTAACCTGCCTTAAATATTCGATGAATCTTTTACATCTGATGAAATTATCGCACGTTGCCCTGACGACCTAATAATAAGGTTAGTTTAAAGAGTACTTTGCTAAATGGTTATTGTTGGCGGCCCCTCCCGGAAGTCCTCCACCGGAACCACGTGCCACGGGCTAGTTTTTTTCAGTCTAAAATACTCGATAAGGGGCTGTAGTGATTGTTATATTGTAAGCCGAGTAATAGAGGTGGCATCTGGAGTTCGCGCTTCACCTGGCTGCTACCTTTGGCAACAAAAAACAAGATTTTTGACCTAAATCTTTAAAAAACAAGATCTGCTACTCTTTTATTAGTTTTCCAGTTCTTTAAACATAACCTTTTAAAATCAAGAAAACGTAGAATAACAAGAAGCAAAACAACGTTTTTATATTCCATTTAACACGAATCAAAGATATCCTTGCTTACAAACGTAATATTAGTGGTATTCATAATATTTTGTTTAACATGTTAAAGCATATTAAATTGAAAACTTATGTTAACTGGAGAAATATTGACTTCTTTTACCATGTTAAAACGGTATAACATATAACATGGTTGAGGGTCTGTTACTAAGTCTGTTAAATGGAGAATGATGTCACGCAACAGACCAGCTGAGCTCGTCATTTTGTTTGTTGTGTTGGGTTACTTGTTCGTAGTTTTTTTTTTTTGTGTATTGGTATCGTTTTGGATGTTTTTATAACTAATAAAGCAATGGATGACAATAATAATAATGTAATGACAGACATTAGCTCATCTCGATTCCCGTTCCTCACGTTAGAAAATCAACAAGGAGGAAAACTCACCTCACTCAGGAGGGAAACTTTCACACAACTTCCACTTTTCACTTAATTAAGAAATGTAGTAATAAATTACTTTAATAAAATATATAATTAAACAATGACATGAAGTTTAGGAAGCAAAGGTTATAAAACGAGTTGCTCAGTAATTCCGCTAGGAGCTCTTATGCCTTTACCGTTTAACATGACATCAAATAGGGCTGCTCACAATCCTAAACACATAACATTTAACATGGTAAAAAATTTTAAATTTAACACATCATAAATGATAATAATGCCCCTATTAGATCAAGACAGGAATAATTTATGAATGTCACCAACTATGTCATCCCGTGGAAATTTCTTTAAATATGCTTTGTAGTGAAAATATTTTGTTAAACTAATAGAATCAAAGCTTTAGGACCTCAGAAAGCGGTTTTTATAATCCTTTACAAGTGGGAAAACTTTTTCTACAAAAAAAAATAATTAGAACTATGAAAAATACTTTGGATGAAACTGTATGAAATGTGAAAAAAACGAATCGCATGTCATTTAAAAAAAGTAATAAAAACTGTGGTAATTGATTCCAGTAAACTCTAATGAAATATTTTTGTAGTAAAATATTTGTCGTTAGGATTTAATTTTCAACGTTAGATTATCCTCTTCTATAATAAATAGTAAAAGTGCATTACTATGTTGCACATAGCAAGTGTACTTTTTCATCCACGTTAATTAGTATATATATTTTTTTTTTAAATTGGTTCTGCAGATCTTGGACCGCCCGAGCCAGCCTGTCTTGAGCTACTGTTTTCCAGTTTGCTGCATGCATCTATTTTACATATTTGTTGATTCTCTTTATCAACGTGGTCTTTGTGGATCTTATATAATTACATCACTTGTTTCCAAAATGCCTCACAATTTATTTCATAAAATTTTAAACATGCAATAAAGGGCTCCCAGTCCAATGTAACTTCCCGGGCATCTCAGATAACAAACACTATTAGTGTTTAGTAATATGTATTTTTGTGGATCTTGAGGATCATTTGATAATAAAAAATCAAGAAAAAAAGTTATCAATATTTTTATTAAAGAGTTAATGTCGGAGGTAGAAAAAACTTAACATAAAAATGTTATTTTATGAATTAACTGATCCTTAAAATATATATCCATATACCTATAAAATGTCTATACAATAACAGATACTCGTGGTACTTAAGATCCTAGTAATCCGGCGGCCCTAGATGCAAGGATTGACCTTGCCCGCAATTATATCCAATTAGATGCCCCCTCCGTGGATGGGAGCACACGTGGACAACTCTGTTACGGACAATGATCATCTGGGTCATCCAAATTTAAATAAATTAATTGAAGATTAATGTTGCCTGAGAGTTATATTCTAAGCCATTCAGTTCTTGGCTCACCACTGTAAGCCATAAATCGAAAGAAATATAAACAATATGTTATTTTATATTTTATAAAGATTTTTGGTTAAATTTTAAAATATGGCATATACACAATTCATGTATGAGAGAGGAGACCAAAGAATTGCAGTAACTTTTTCTTTTTAAAGTGGAGGTTATTGGGAATATGGATAGTTAATGAGTAGAAAAGATTGGTGATAAAGGAAAAAATAACTTCTACCTTGGTGAGATACAATACAGCAATGATAGAATCAAGTACTAAAAAAAAAAATATCTGTTTTTGTGGTCAATAGTTTAGAGTGAAATTCGATCTTGTGTGCCAAAATATAAGCTCCAATATTGACAACACATCGCATCAGCTAGTTATACAATGTCAACAAATATTTAATCTGGTTAAAATTACAGTATTATGGTCTATTTTGTATTAATTACTGAGCTTGTTTTTCTGGCAAATAAGTAGTTTAGTAAACGTTGTTGTTGATTGTTGCTTAAAGGCGTAAAACCCTCTGGTCATCGACGCCTATGGCAAGATAAATGTAAAAAAATAAATAAATAAAAAAAAATAATAATATATATATTTATATATGTATATAAATAAATAAAAAAATAAAAGAAGAGGACTTATAATTTAGAAAGAAGGCGATGTGCTTTTAAAAATTCAAACACTAATGTAATTTTAGCTTCCTCATCTGTGAGAGCTTCTGATAAATTTGAGGTCATTCCTATCCTGTTTATTATTGGCAAATAGTGAGTACATTCTTCAACAATATGTCTAATCGTAAGAATGGACTGACAATATTTGCACGTTGGAGGTGGGAGTTTTCTGATCAGGTGAGAGTGCGTGAGGAGAGTATGACCTATTCTCAAGCGGGCTAGAGCAACTTCCTCCCTGCGGCTGTTGCGGTATGATATGACCATGGTTTTACTGATCGTTTTATTTCTTTTAATTTACTCGGAGAACTTTCATCCCACTTGGCCTGCCATCTTTCTAATATTTGTAATTTAAGGGGTGTACTGAGTTCTGAAACGGTAAGTACGGCGGTGCCTCGGTAAACGTATGACATTAGTTGGGATTGAATGTTACAATGTCCTTGTGAAAAACTGATGAATCTAAAAGTACGGAAAGGGTTAAATAAAATAAATATATGACTACATAAGAGAATGTATTATGAGCGAATTAAACTGTTTCAGATTATGGTTAAGAGAGTTTTGAAGGGCCCGAAATAATTGAAAATCTGTTGGGGCTAGGTCTGGTGAATAGGGTGGGTGGGCGATTATGATGTAAGAAAATATTAAAATCAATTGGTATTGGAATGCAGATATTTCTGATTGAAAAAAAAAGAAAAGAAAATTAAGGGATTTCAACCAACACCTTCGTACTTCTGATGTACTCACTCCACAGTCTTCCCGATGAAACCTCTAATAGCGCAATGGAAACGCTTACAAACTTGACATACTATTATAAACGTAGGAAAGAGAAAAAGAAAAAGTATTAAAGTTGTGAACAAAAAACTAGAATAATAATCAATTTTAAGTTATATAAAAACTTAAATATAAAATCAAAAAACATCATCAGAATACGAACCATATAAGTGCAATGCTGTAACAGCACTTCCCACATCATCAGAATACGAACCATATAAGTGTAATCCTGTAACAGCACATCCCACATCATCAGTTTGAATGAGAATAACTAAGTTGGGATGGCACCTTAATAAATTAAGACTTTAAAGACATGACAATAATATAATAATAATCATGTCTTAACGAACCCGAAGATTCGATGCCGATACCACCAATCGTTCTCTACAAATCTCCATCCAGACACCCTTCCAAATCCAAATCTACTAAATCAGTTTTAACGCAATTCTCCCATTTACGTTTCGGTCTACATCTTGGAATGTTTATTAACATTTCAGGGATTCGCTCCGCTTTTTTTTTTTTTTTTTATACAATAGTTTTGTGCCTTTTTTCTTTTAATTTAGCGCATCCACATTCTAAGAAGTCTCTTGAAATATTTTAGTATTAGGGTACATATTAATAAAAGTATATAATGTGCTGGGGGACACATTATTTCTTAATTAATAAAATTAACCTAATAATCCGTGTTCATACGTAGTCTGTTGCCAAAGCAAACAAGGGGATGTATTAAATAGCAGATTCGTGCAGAATTGTGATGAGTTAAAAAAATGTATGTGACATGGCTTGATGAACTCGGGCAAGTCAAACACTTGATGTAATTCTGGAGACTTATTTTTCTTCTATGATGTGCTGACGACGATTTTCCTCAACATCGAATCTTGAAACGTTTGGAGAAGTCGCTGGGTGCCATCCGATATGTGGGTAAACAGCGGGTGCCCCATGTAGTTAGTAGTGCCGGCCTCAAGATGCTTTTATAAATTTGTAATTTTAATCTGAGTGAGATGGCCGCAGAAGTGAGGAGGTAGTTGTGGCGATATGCCTTTCGTCTGACTGTTCTCGTCTTGTGATATAGATAGGCAGAGAGCTTGAGATGACCCAAGCCCTACAACCTTACACACCCATCTTCTACGCCGCAATGCTATAATCTGAATTATATTTACCGGCTGCATTTCCCTTAATTCGGCGTTGTGTAGCCTACAATTTTAAATTCCCCCATTAATTCATTCTTTTTCGGTCGGAATAATTTATGTGATGCTTTATTTTCGAAAACCTTAAGGCGCTGTTCATCCCTTTGTGGAAGAGGTAACGTCTCGCATCCATAAAGAACAGTGGGAAATATAGTATTCATAGCAATAATGTATCATTAATTTTTGATTTGTTGACATCCCTTCAAAACCTACATTAGAAAAAATTGTTTTGTAATAGTGGTGATACATTACTGATGGAATATCGATTTAACTATCCATTGGAACCACTTGACATTTCGAGACCATATCTTATACACTTTATTTGAGTTACTAATGCCATCGGATCCTCTTTGATCTATAATTTAGAGGAAGCGGCGACACTAAATACTTGGAAACGCAACATCTCACGGAGAATGAGGTTATCCCGTGAGGTTTATTACAGAGCCGGTGCTGTTTAGTGGAAGAGAGAGGACACATTACATTAAGACTAATTGTAAGTTAGGTCGCAACTCCTACGCTCATTGCTCCATCTCAGTTAATTGTCGTCGACCACAGTTAGTCGTCCTTAACTGGATTAATGTCGCTTAATCAGCCGATCCCGCGATTTCGATGTTTTTTTTCATGATGAACGGTCAATGTCATAGGTTTTTTTGTTCTTCGCAGCCAATGAAACGCATCATGTGTTTGTTATAATGCTGATATATACGTACGCAGTAAAACTCTGCTTTACTGTTAAAACTCCGTCAGTCGTAGATGGGACGGAAATATCACCGTTTAAACGCAAAAACCAATTAATTCAAAACATGTTAAAAAAAAAAAAAATATATATATATATATATTAATTGTGTCCAAATATTGTATAAAAATTAATTGTATGCGAAACTTAATATACAGGATATATGTATTGTAAATATATATTGAAGTAAATTTATCAGGCTAATTTCATGAAAAAAATTATAATTCAAATTATGTGAAAAATTCCAATTAATTTTCAATTGTTGTGGAGTTAATTTTTCTATGGGTATAAAATACAATTTTTAATACCTTTATTACATCTATGGATATAAAAATATCAAATACGTCTACAATATATATGTTTTTACACCTAATGTTCTCAACTGTTATAGATTTATATTTTTGAAGGTCTTGAGGTTCAGTAAATAATAAAACAACTATATTGTGGCGAATATGGTACGAGATTTTATCACTCTCTTAGTCATACCTTAAAGTGACAGTTGATTTTTTTTTTTTTTTTTTTAACAATTTTCTTAACACTTAGATAAACAGAATAAAAATTAAGATTAAAAAATAGAGATATTACTTATAATTAATTTATAGTTTAATTTTTAGTACATAAATAATAACTGTAATAAAATTTGTAGTGCTATTACTGCAAACTTTGGATGTGTTAGAGCTAGTGGTTATTATAATCATTAGTTATTTAGAAAAATCAGTTACAAGACATTTGTAAATAAAATTTAAATCTATTAATCTTAAACTGTATTTTAGTGTTTAATAATTAGCTAAGAAAATTCTTCTGAAAAAAAAATATATATATTTAACTTATGAGAACAATTAGCCTGGAAACGTTATTGTTCACACAACAGTGCTGTTATATTATTGATTGAGTCTCAAAACCATTATACCTGTGAGTCTCAAAAATATAAATACCTGTGACATGATTCTGAAAGGTTCAAAGTCAATTTAATTTTTTTTTTTTTTTAACCAAAGTTTTTAATTTAGTAAATCTTCAAAATTTAACCCAAATTGATCCATAAATCTCTAACTTATAACCTAATTTAATCTTTCGACATTGAAAAAAATGAATATTAGTAATATTAATTAATTAATTAATTAATTAATTAATTTTCAAACACAATTACAGCAGTTATTTTTATTATTATTAAATGTATATTTAAAATAAACGATGATTTAAATATTAACAAGCTGTTCATTTTTTCTATGTTAATAACTAACCATATAAATTACATGAGCATATTGTCAAACGGATTTGAAGAAATAAAATTAACACATTTTTGTTTTGTTTTTTGTATTTTTCCTTTTTCCCTCCTACAGTAACCCTGTGAGAGAGCTGTTTATTGATTCTTCATGCTATCGAGAGCATATGCCTCCTAAGAAGCATATTTGTAGAATTTCATAATATATTTATTGAAAAATTAAGGAATTAAAAAGTAAATACTTGTAAATATTAATCAACAAAACAAGTACAAAAATAAAGTGAGTTTAAATTAACAATAACTATAAAGTAGAATAAACCAAAATGAAAATAAAGTAAATATAAATTGGTATTCAATGGGAAAAAAATAATGTGATTATTTTTGAGATGTTGCGACACAGCCAGGACATGCAATCAATTATGAATATTAATACTTACATAACATATTATATTATAATTTGTTTATTAATGTAGTATTGTTGAACCTTCTTTACACTTATTAAAAGCTCGGTTATCTATATTGAGCTACTTTTTATGCTATGAATATATTTAATCCAATTTTAAAACCTGCAGGTCTAAACCCCGGTTCAAAAATTAATATTTTTTTTTCTGACAGTTTTGCAACTAAAAACCGTAAAAAAATAATTAATATATTTTTTCGCAATCTAAAATAATTTTGATAAGACAGATTTAATATATAGCCTTTCACATCTCCTCACATACCATTACGTGTAATTGGTATATTCAAATTGAAACACAATCGTGAGATGCCTGTCAGAGCGTTCATAAGTTGTTCTTTATTAGTGTACACAGACACCAATTATTGTTTAATGAAGCCATTCATCAATTGCTATTTCTAGTGAAGTGTAATTTTCCTCATAATTCTAATTTATGAATGGGACTAATAAGGCTTTAGGTAGAATGTTAGCGATGGGAAGGTCGTCAGACCGGATAAAGAGGAAGTTGATATATATGTTTTTTAAATAGTAGTTATGTTTAAATGATAATCATTCAGTATAAAAAGATTTATTAACACCTCTAATAATATATTCATTAATTCTTCCTGAACTAAAAGGGATCATTAATTCAAAACCTGATTAATTTATAGTTTTTAGAATATACTATATTCTGTTAATTATAAGTTCAAATATTACAATTTATATGTTAGAAATAAATTATATTTTTTTTTCAATGTCTTCTTTTATTGTTGTTTTAACCAAAACAAATATTCAGCAACTTTTAAATTTATTTGAAAAATGACATTAACTCATTTCTTTAAAAACATCAATAAATATAAAGAAGCTTATGATAAAAATGCGTTTTCTTTATATCAAAATAAACTAATTTTTTATTCAGAATATAATTCATATCAAATAAACAAAATTCATATTACAAGGACGATAAACTTTTTGACAAGTACTACGATCCAAATAATTTCAAATTTAGATTTCTGGCATAAAATAATTTACTATTCCGATATTAAGTAAAATTTGTCGTTGAATTTTTAAATTATAATTTTTTTTTTTCTAAACAGAATGATTAACTCAGTAAAATGTAGAACAGTATTAAAATTCGGAATTTTATTATTATGATAGAACATTAGAAGATATTTTTTCATGATTTATTTATATTACAAAAAAAAATTAATAATTTTTAATATAAAAGAGGAAAAATTCTATTCTTTCTTAAATACTATATGATTTTTAAATGAAAATAGTATTGTATTTAATTATGATTTAACAAAATTTCACTCTAAAACATATGGTCATTCGCAAATAAACTCACTTTTTTATCTGTGAGAAATATTAGAAAATTATACTATAGTTAATAAAAAGTTGAATACCAACCATTATTTTCTACTTCTACATTTCCAAAAAAAAAAAATTATTGATACCACACCATTTCAAAGGACATGAAAGTAACAGTTTATTTAATTATTTAATAATATTTCATTGTCATATTTTTTAAAAAACGTTTATTGGAATAATACATTCTGTTACACTCAAGGGCAATAGGTATTAGAGATGTAAGTACATAATCATAACATATGTACATATTAACTAAATAATAATAATAATAATAAAAAGTAAATAAATAATAATAACAATAGAATACAATGAAGTAATGAACTATAAACTAAAAAAAAAAAAATAAAGTTATATGTTCCTTTGATAAATAAACATAGGCGGATAACTGAGTTAAATAGTATAAAATAAGAAAATATAAGGTAAATAATTAAAATAAATTAAATAAGATCTTAAATAAAGTCATTATTATTTCGAGAAACCCATAAATATGTGGCAGACAAATTTTGTTGTCAATAATTAGTGCCCGGTTAATCGAGTCTGACTCTGTATTGAAAACTGGTCACTGGTATTATTAAAAGCCTGCATCATTAACTAGATATAAATAAAAATTAAAAAATAAATTTAACAAATTACTTTATTACTAACAAATTTTATAATCTAAAAAACAATAATAATAAATGTTCCATTGAAGTTATGAGAAACTTCTATTTCTTTTCTGTTTAATAGATATAAACAATAAATATTACTTAGTAACTTCCGTTTTTTTGTCAGACATTTATTTCGCTCTCATTTTTTTAAAAATATTTATTTGTTAATAATATTACAATCTGCCACAAACTAGGACAATAAGTTTTAGTGATAATTGCACACATTCATACAAAAAATAAAAAATAATACTAAATAAAATAAAATAAGTAAATATAAAAATAATTAAATAAAATATCTATTTGTATAAGAACAGAAAAATAAATAAATAAAATGAACATAGTCAAACTAAGTAAAATAAACTTATCTCATCAAATAACAAAATTATATTAATTTATTATATATCCATTACTATTATCTATAATCTTCTCCCATCTTCCGGTTATCAATTCCTTCCTTGTTTAATGTGGTCGGTTTGGACTGGAAGAAGTTTTCGACCGCCTGCCTGACTTGCTCTTCAGAATTGATTGTTTTCCCATTCAAAAACCCTCCATTTCAGAGGTTTAAAAAAATAGTTTAACGTGACGTGTATCACACAAAACAATTGACAAAAGATTAAATGAAGCCCCGGCTATTTAGTGAAAACAAAAACTTGTAATGGTAACTCCTAGCGGATAGATACGAAAATAGATTCTACTTAGCTACATCGAAAGTTCATTAAGACTGGACCTAATACTTCTGAAATAACCCTAATGAGTTATGAGATTCTTAAAAATAGTTAACAAAATAAAAATAATTCTTAAAACATCATCAAAGATGAGAATTTTATCCAGGCTGTGATTATCGAAACAAAGTTTTATCAAGTTATATTTTAATTCCTAATGCAAAGTATCAAGTATGTAAATTATGGGATTAAAATACGAGAGTTTCTTAAATAGGCTTATGATCAGAAGTTGCAGGAGAATATTGCTTGAAATGATTACCTTAAACTCCAGAATTATAATGTAAATTTCTCTGGAGGGAAATTTCTCATACCTTTGCCTTCATTTGCTCAATTTGCATCTAAATATTTGAGAGAGAAACATTTTTTAATAAGAGGATTTTATTTATGATGAAAATCCGCCAGCCAAAGATAGAATTAATTACCAAGCTTTCTAAATAGTTTTATCTGAATATTTTTTAATAACAAATTTTTAATGAATTTTTCAAGAGTAAAAAAGATAAATGAGGTAAAATATATAAATAAATTGGAGTTCGGTTAAAGATAAAAATGTTATATTTTATCATATAGATTTTTACCTGATAGAGTCTTGGTCTTATTATAGGTTTTATATTAACAAAAACCGTCTTAGGTTATTATTTGGGTACTTAGTAATTTAAAGTTGGTCAAAATGATGAGCATATTTCTATTTCAAGTGGTCTAAACTAAGTGTAAAAGTTGGACCAGAAGAAATAAAATTAATTTTTAATGTTTGTAGAAAGCAGTAATTATTTTTTTTTTTTTTTTTAACATTTCTTTAACTCGTCCCACACCATACTGAATTTTCACAGCTATGGTTATTATTATTAAAAACAAAAAATAAAGAAATGAGGAAAACATATAATGTTCTTTGTACCAATGGACACAATCTTCGAAATTACAAAAAATGATACTACAAGGTGATATAAAATATTATACGTATGTAATAATAACTTCTAAAATAACATGTTGCTGTATTAATCAATTTATTTTTTTAACAGAATCAGGGATGTTTGACACAGAAGGTTTCTTTGATGGACACTACGATGCAATCGTCTTAGTTGTATCTAGAAAATAATATCCTTCACAATTTTAAATTTATTACAATTCTTTTAGGCATCAAATGGACTTTATAACTGTATAATATATATGTTCCATCACTTATTTATTTTACAGACTGAAAACAACAAAAAAATCTCTGTTTCGTCCCTCAATTTATCAAGAACCTAAAGTTTTTATTTTTGCATGATAGCTGAGCACGATGGGACGAGGGTCCAATATTGCCTGGTTCAGAACGTTGTGGGTTCGACTCCCACCTTGGTTATTCAATATATAGTTCATGTAGGCTCTTATAAATGATTTGTGACATTTCCACTCTTGGTCTGAATAGACCAGGGTTGTCAAATTTACAAAGCCTCAAGGGCCAAAATAAAAAACTTCAACGAGGTTGCGGGCCAAATAATAATACATAAATTTATATACATTAAATTTTAAACCATTATCAATAAGGTTAGTGTTTAAGGTAAAGTTATTAATAAAACCAAAAGTAGTGTGGTGGCAAGATTAACGTCTTCAGCGGCAATAGTTGACGTTTGCAAAGAGAGTGTTTGAAATGGGTTTGCCACTGTCGAAATTATTATCAACATTTTTAATTCTTTAGTATATTTCTTTTAAATATATTTTTAATTATAATTCATTTAAAGCTTCATTATTTTACATTTGTTTTAGTGGCAAACCCATTTGAAACCTCTCGCCATATGATCAATTACAATTAATTATGAAGAACTTTTATGTATATAATTGTGATTGTGTTATTTTAATTTTCAAGTATGAAGGTTGTTGTTTACGATAATAAAGACCTAAAGATTTTATCTTTATTATTATATAATAGAAACACGCACTAAAGTAGTAATATTTCTTTATATTGGCCAAGTATTTTTTATACATAAATAAGGAAAATACAAAGCCAAAATATTTTTATTATTTGTTAATTAATACAAACATTTATAACCAATCAATACATATATTTAGTGTGAACATTATAGTTGACCTGCTGCGTCTACCAACGAACGAATATACATTTATAGTACTGTTCTAGCCAAACTCATAAGCTGAAGTAAAATTACATCAGAAATTTTATTTTCGTTTTGGTTTTTTATATACTTAACCGACGAAAACACACTTTCATATAGGTACTTACATGCCTCT
Source organism: Halyomorpha halys (assembly GCF_000696795.3). Taxonomy (NCBI): domain Eukaryota; kingdom Metazoa; phylum Arthropoda; class Insecta; order Hemiptera; family Pentatomidae; genus Halyomorpha; species Halyomorpha halys. The sequence goes on from NW_027105546.1 coordinate 688,436, forward strand.
GAACATTGATCGTATTTTTGGTCCTAAAGTTCACAAGTTTGGGAATTTATATAGAGGTAGCAATTTGAAAGAAATCATGTGTGTGTTCTTTTCTGTCCATTGGAAACATCTCAGCTTGCAAATCTCAAAATTAAAGTTGTAGGTCAGATGGTTGTTCTTCGATTGCAGCTCCAAGAGGATTATTATAAAGCAGTATGGAAAATTGTTAAATTATCTTCGTTCGATTCGTCAGATAATGGAAGACAGCTTGGGAAATTAAGATTTTGTTTTCCGAAGTGTGATTGAACACTATTGGCTTATTACGAAACCCATTGACAATGCCAGCTAAATATGATATTATTTGTTTTTTTCCTTGCAAACTTGTGATATGCTAAGATGATTAGTGTTAAAAAAGCTAATTGAACTAAAAATTCTGGATCCTTAAACTTCTTTTCAAGTTCAATGGTTCCAGATGGCACATAGTTTTTGAGAAATAAAATTTTTTTCCGATCCCTCGAAAACAGAAAGTAGACATAAATAAAATACATTACGTAAAAAAAAATAAAATAAAATAAAATAATTCATTGTCAGTACTTACCTTTTTCTACTGTGGTAATTTGAAGGTACAAATAAAATAAATATTTTTGGGTTAGATGATCCTTCTGTGGAAACTCTTAATATCTGGAGGTGAGGGGCCCCCACGAGATAATTGATAAATGTAAACAAATAAAAATTATTAAATAACACATAAAGTAGAAATAATAATAAGATAAAGAAAATGGAGTAGTAAAGGTAGGGAAGAGGGGAAAGAGAGAAGAAAGGTCTTAAGGAAGGATAATGTTGGCAGGGTTGATGTGGCCCCTTCCTACCCTGCCACCTCGCAGGAACGGGGAATGGGGTGAGAAATACAGGGATTTACTTTCTTATTAATAAGGAGCAATAACCCTCATATACAATAGCGCTGTGCCGGTCTACTTGAGAACTATAAATCACTATATTATTTTAACTAGCTTATAAACCAGCATATTTGCTATAAGTTTGCTTGTATTAAATTACAAAATATCTTTTCAATCGCGTTTCAGATTATTTCTTTTCTAATAAGTTCTCTTCTTCTTCTTTATCCTTATTATTTGCTAATAAGCGGGGCATAATTTGGACAACTCTGGTTTAGAACGTCGGTGGAAGACTTTGGTTTAAAAAAAAAAAAACTGTTTTCGATAAATATTCAAATAGCAAGTGTTTTTGTTCACTTTGCTGCCCATTTTTGTCAACTTTTTCTTTTTTTTAACATCCATAAATCATTGATAAATAGTCCATCTACGGAGGTGTTTTAGTTGATTCTGACTTATCCTCTTTTCATTTCTGACTCATCCTCTCATTCATTGATAACTTTCGTCGTGGCCCGTTAGTCTTCTACCTTCATCTGCCCAATTTACGGTTAGTTATAAAGTTTGCTAAGTAGGGCACGACGTGAAGGAACATTCTAGGGCTCTCTGTAAGACGCTAGGAAGAGCGGACAATTGATAGAATTGGAAGCAGTGGGGTGAGCTGAGGATGTCGCCAATATCTTAGCTAGTCCCTTAACGACCATATCCCGAGTCGAACATTTGTCTCATCTGAGTCCTCACAATCAGTTTACAGTCTTTACTCATTGAAGGAATATTATAACTACATTTCAGAAAGAAATTAATTCTGATAGAAAAAAATGATATACCGGTGGATGTATAGTTCCCTTTTCATCAAAAAGATTGCTAAATTAATTTTTTTTAAACTCATTTCACAATATTTGTTTTCTATGAACTTGGAGTCTTAACTTTTTTTTATTTATTTAAATTTATACCTGTATATAAAAAAAATACAATTTGTTAAAGTGATCAATGTCTCAGAATATATGATGACCTTGGGAAGGAACCACCAAACGGTCCTTCGAGGATTATCAGTAATTGTTAAGGATGAGAGATTAAGAACTAATGGGTTTGCGGGTCCAATCTGCAATAAACAGGATGTTGAGATTTTTATTGTTGAGTTTATTTGTGATTTAATAAGGAGCATCAAGAATTTAGTGCAGGATTTTTTGATTGTAAGGATTTGATACTGGAGGAATTCCAAAGGAGGAGTCCCAAAGCGCAATTCCGTATGTTCAAATAGGTCTTATTATCATGTTGTATAAGACCTATTATTTGCCCTTCAAGCCTTCGAGTCACCTAGGGTCACCTCTAAATTGGTAAGAGAGTGTAAACAAGCCTTAGAATCATTAGAGTGCTTAAAGAAGCTTCAGCTTGTGTGGGTCTCTGGACATAAGGGAATCATAGGTAATGAAAAAGCTGATCAGCTTGCTAAAAACGGGGCTTAGCACCCTCCTATAAGGCCAGAACCATTCATAGGCATTTCTAAAAGGCATAAGAGAAAAGTAGTTCTTGACTGCACATGGAAGATAGCAAGCAACGAGTAGAGGGATTGCATAGGACTGAGACAGACCAAGATTTTAATAATTAAACCCTCTACTTCCAAAACTAAGTGGCTGGAACAAAAACGAACTCCGATTATTAATAGGAGTTATTACAGGTCATTGCAGACTTAAAAGACATCTTAAGATCTGTCGAGTAATCCATGATGAATCCTGCTGCTAATGCAGACAGGCCCCAGAGACTGCCATACATTACATAGCAGACTGTGGTAGGTATGCGTCACTAAGACACAGGCTTTTAGGCTCTGATAGAATCACAGGAAATGAGGTTTCCTTTATAGATTGGGAGTTCCTTTTGAATTTCATTAGAAAGGTTCGAAAAGGGTCAATTTAGAGGAATATACATAAAAGAGTCATTCCATTGGTCTGCCTTGGGGATGTCAAAAAGGACCAATGGGCCCACTTGCCGGACTTATTCCTCCACCATCACCAGTACCATATTGTATGACAGTTTTTTTTAGTAAATAGGAAGTTTAAAGAGTTTGTCAAGTAGGTGATGTAGAAATTGGAATCTTTCTTGTCGTTTCAGTCTTGTTTTGAGATTCCAAGTAAGTCTCTTGTCAAGATAGAGTTCTAAGTAGCGAATAAGTTCAACAAACTTTAGTAGGATATTAAGGGATATCCCCGGAAGATTTTCCGGAAGCGGCAAAAATTACTCAAACAGTAAGTAAACCATATAATGAGCCAACGTTTCGTCCCATTTTATCAGGGCTTTATCAAGGCTAAAAAAAAAAATACTAAAATAATTTATCAAAGTAAGAGAATAAGATAACATGAAATATATGAAAACTAAGGTATTGCTAAAAATTATGTAAAAATATATATTTATAAAAATGAACAAAGTTTTGGTCCATTACCTTTTTTTTCTCTCTAGACCTTTATTTCATTCTAATTTTCGTATTTTAGTACATATGTACTTTTTTTTTTTTTTAAGTTTCTCTTTTATCTACTTTTATATTAATTCCATTTTCATTATTTATCTAATACTTTTTTTGTTTTAATTCTTCTAATTCTTGTTTACTTTTACATCTTATTTTTATTTTATTTAATTCATTTTTATATAAATCTTCACATATTAGGCATCATTCTAAGCCATACCTTAGTTTTTTAAACCTGATGAAGCCCTACAAAGTGGGGCGAAACTTTGGCTGGTAATAATGGTATGTTTACTATTTGAGTTATTTTTACCTCACCTGGATCTTTCTTTTATTGAAAATTTATTTGAGATTCCTCCGAGCATGTACAAGCTTATATTATATTATATATTATTAAAATACAAGTATATTACAAGCTTTGTAATATTGTTTAAATCGTTCTATTCTTGGCATGAATTAAGTTAATATTCCATGATCGCACTTCAGGAAAGCCTAAAATATGAATTTTTATATCAATAAAAAAATGAAAATTTATTGTTTAAAATTTTTGTTGTGTTGTAAAATGCTTGCACTGCACTAGATTTTCATGATGAATATAGATTTGTACTTTGAATCTGTCGATACCAATATTATATATTAAAAATAAAAATGTTACTTAGATCCACATTTTTTTTTTCTTTTGAACCTCTAATAAAAGACTTATTTGTGTAGTTGTTTTTTATTTCCAATTATAAATTTATCATGAAAATAATGATTATTCCTAAGTTTTGAATTTATCGTTTAAATTTAATCGAAGCTTATTGAAAGTTACCATGATTTGTAATTCATGCAGATCTTTTTCGAAACCTCTACCCACCGATCCCAAATTCATAAAGAAGTCAAACGCCGAGGAAGGAAAGCTCATAACAAGCAGTCATTGATAAATACACAAGAACCCCAAGGTTACATCCTTATGTATATGTTAATTTTCTTGTGGGGGAAACAAATGGGTTCTATCTATCTGTAGGCAATGCGGCTTCGTGATAAGTTTGTTTAAATATTTATAAAGCGAATGATTGACAACTGTTCACCGCCTGAAGACATAGTCATAAAAAAGGTTCCTTTGTAATATATCCTTCGAATTAAATAGGAGGATCTGCATGTTGATTTTTGCAAATTCGGTATATATTTATATGATTTTGCATTTATTTAATGAGTTTTAGCGAAAAACACTTCTTTATTAATTTTTTTTATTTTAATATATCATAAACAACTTTTAGAGGCCACGGCCCCATCATTAGATACTCTACAATACTGATTAACACAATTCATAATATGCATATAATAATACAGTTAATCCACAACAAAATAACAAAATTTTATTCAAAACATTTTATTTATCTTAACATAATTATATCCTTATATTTCATAACTAAACTGTTTTCCTTATTTACTCTTAGGTATAATCATTATTGCTGTCAGTTTGTTTTTAAATAAATTAATAAATAAAATTTCATATATAAAAAATAGGGAGACATCTTTTTTTTTTTTAATTTTTAAAACTTTATTGATAGATATTACAATCTACCACACCTTTGTGGGCAATAGGTAATAGTGATGAATGATCACATTGATACTAAAATAAAATAAAATAAGAATGAAAAATATATAAATAAATGAAAAAAAAAGTACATAAACTCTTTCTTAAAATTATGCAAACAGAATGATAAAGAAAATGAACATAATCAAACTATGCGCATAAAAAAATAAAATAATGATAAAATAAAAGAATCTCTAGTCACATTTACACTATTATGTATAGTATTTACACAATCGACCTGGGGATCCCTGAGGCCACTCAATCCCCCACGTGTGAGGGGTAGAGCAGAGCTCAAAAGATCCCAGCACATCCCCATTGCCGCATTACTGGTAGAGAGACACCTAAAAACGTTATATGAACAACACCTGACTTAGGTTATCATTACAATTGTGATAACAACTATGCTAATTATCTCCTACCTCTATTCCTTAAAAGGATAAAAATTCTTATAACAACTATTTTTAAAATATATTTACATTACTTACTACTGGATTAAAATTTAAAGCACACAATTCTAAACCGATGTTTAATTATATATTTTTATAAATGCTTTTAATACCTAGATATTGTGTACTTAAATTTTTAGTGTCAATCTTAATGGCACCATATGCCAACATCGATACACCGCCTTCAGTGGACCCGGCAACCTATCTTATAATGCCGCACTGGCAAAACAAGATTCATACTTTACCTGTATATATACATTCATTTCTTTCTTTTGTATATATTTAATTTGTTTCTTAATTTTTTCTAGGAGGTCAGAAAAAAAAAAAAAGAGTAATTCCACACCCCTCTCCATCACAGAACAATAACTTGCTCAAAGATGTGTTAAAGTAGTAAATTTCGCTTATCAAAATTTAAGATTTGTTTCTGAATAGGTTAAGTGAAATTACATCAAAATTCACCCTGCTTGAGTTTTTCTTAAACTTCTTTTCACGTATTCATGTTACGAACTAATTTTATTTAATTAATAAATATATTACAACCTAACTAGTGTTTAATTAAATATATTTATAGATATTTGAAAATAACTAATGGTAATTTCTATATTTTTTTCATTTACAAAATTTTTCCATTTTTCTTTTAACTTAATTATGCTACTATTTCTTAAGCTTTTGCACTTTTCATACGGAATATGAGATAAAAGAAAACTAAAGTGAAATAACCTAACTAAATCTTTTGTTGGTCGAATTGTTCACAAATAAATATTTCCCTTACTTTCTTGAATAGTAGGACTAAACGTTTTATTGAAATGAGAAATTTGAGAAAGGAATTACTCTACTCTCCTTCTAAGCAAAAGTTAAGCGAAAAAAAAACACATCCACGAGAGGGAAGCTTAAGTTGAAGTTAATAGGAATGTACCTCATTTCAATTTCAACTAAAACAGAAAGCAGCCAGTGATTGATTTGAACTCTTCCCCTACTTCTCTGTCACGCCCCTGAAAGGCACATAACACTCTCCACCATTTTGGCTTCATTTTTCAAATAGATTTTTATGTAATAGATAATAAATATTATAACCTACGTATGAAAACAGACACTATGAAAGTGAATGAATCAGTCATTCTTTCTACTTCACCGCTGTTTATGAATTCGACTCTTAGCTATCCGTTAAAATATTTTTATTAAAAAAAAAAAAAGATTGAAAAATTTAGTTTTATAATATGGTTTGGGTTATCACTACTAGGATTCTCAAAGTGTATTCTAAATAAATCCATTATCAATTTTTTTTTAAAGACCAAAATGGTTGGCAAATCTATATCATTGTATAATTACAATGAATATAAGTATTGTAATAAAAGATAAAACTAAGAATCTTGATGTTATTACATACCTACTTAAACAAACTAGAGAACTATTTGTGATATCGGTAAATAACGAAACTTGCTGTAGCCCTGACTGCTACATATTGATGAAACTCAAGACTCTTCAGAAAATACATTAATATGTGTGTTTCTATTTACACGTACTGGTAATCTATCTGTATGATGACAGTCACAGCTAAATAGGACTGCTTCTAATTAGAAAGAATCGTATAGTGAAAGATAACTATATATGTAATATAATATATAATATAATATAAAGATAAGTATATATGTAATAACGTCCCAGCTCTAAGAACGAATAGGGCTACTAGATAGGGTTATTTCTGTAGTATTTTTTTTTTAATTAACTGTCTCAAGGCAAAATATGAACGTATTTTATCATATAACAAATGCAGTCAGTAGCTCAGGTGGTTGAGGCGCAGATCTTTACCACCTTGGAACTTTAGCGGCACCGATTTGAGTCTTGCCTGGGGCGTTGACTTTTTTCATTGATTGGCGGTCCTACAAACACAAAGAACTTGACCCCTCCTCCCTCCATGGTTAGAATAGGTTAGTGAAATAAATAAATATTATAAAAAATAAAAAAATGCATTCTCATTTTTCTATACTTTCTTTATCACTTTAATTTGATTGCAGCTCAAATGCTCTTGTTTTTTTCCTTCAAGTAATCGATTAAATATTCCTACTCCAAATTATAATGTTGATTATGCTGTTGATTGTGTGAAATTTTGGTTTCTGTTGAAATGGATGTGTGTGTGTAGGCATTGCAGACACAATGTCAGGAAATGGGCACGTTTCGCCCTTGAACTATGCAAGAGACTTCTCTTGTTATGTAACAGTTGCTATCTGACTATCTGCCTGCATACCATATATCTATCCCGGTGCTTCGAGAAGGATCTTCCATGCTTTCCGATCTATCTCGGCTACTATATCAAATGGCTGTCCTTTGACATTTAACGCGGTTCACCATTGTATTTAAAACCATGAGGTGATTTATTATAGTACAATTTCATTTGAAGTGGCAATCTCTTAGAGTGAATGAAAATATTGTTAGGTAGGGAGCGAGCTGCTCCACTCCAACTTTAATCTGGGACTACGTAAGACAGAAATTATATCGAAAGCTTCAATATACTCAATCCTACAAAAATAGACAATAAGTTCAAAAATGTTCGACATTAATTTAATTAATCTAGGTAGCTTCAATTGATATAATATTAAAAAAAGATACATAGTAGAAAAGAAAGAGAAAAGTAATTTTTAGTTAATGACCGCTATGGGAACGGTTTGAAGGATGTCCTATTTCTTCCCCAAATAATATAAAAACCCAAAATTTCAGATATCATAACCTTCTTCAATCATTGAGAATTCAGGTAAAACTTTGTACCAGAAAAATTACTGTCAATAATTAATACTTAAATTAACGTCAATAATGGAGCCTGATTCAGCATGAATCTCTTAGTGATTTAAAGATGAGTGAAAGTAATGAAACTTTGCCAAATATTGGGTTTTTAATATATTCTTCCTACAAAATCATTTGACGAACTACTTGGTAAAAATTCTGTAATCGGATTTTTTAATAGACCTACACCGACAACATAGCTATTTATAGTAAATATGCATATATAAATATGCTATTTATAGTAACATAGTAGCTCAGTAAATGCAGAAAAAGAATATTACAATTAATCCCAATAATACTGACTGTATTATTTTCTCCTTTCAGAAAAATAAGCACCCTCTACTTAAAGTCCATAAGGTAGGAGGACACGAGAGTGGACCAGCAGAGATGGTCTTGATAGACACCTGACGCTAGCTCGCCACTGCAACAAGAAAATCAAGCTGGTTAGGATTAAGTGTGACAGGCTTAATCACCTCTAAACTTCTTCCAATCTCTCCCTCCACCTCAAATTAATAATTTATAAAAGTGTCCTCAGGCCCCAGCCCTCCTCTATGGAGCACGTTTGCAGAACCGAATAGCACCCAGCTCCAACAGTTTCAGAGCAGCATGATCAGACGCATAGTACAACACAATTCATTGCAAAGAGCAAAGACTGACCACACACAACACTCGACCTACCGACGGTGACAGAGTTCATCACAAGGAAGCACATCAAATTTTTTGATAGCCTAAGCACTGCACAAACAATCTATTCAAGACACTGACACCGACAGGACGGCCACAAAGATGGCAGATCCACACAAAACGCCTCTGACTAGACTAAAGACTAGTTACTGAACCATTACTGACACAACAAACCCTGACACCATCAGACTAACTCAACACAAAACACTACCTCTTATCCAATATATCTAACTTCCTCGGCCATCTTTCCGAATGCATTTCCAACAAAAAACGGGTTGTGAGGAAGCACTTTTACTGAGCTTCCTCACAACCCGTTTTTTGTCCATCTTGAGCTCAACCCCACGCATCCATGGGGTTTAGAAAAAAAATTAATACAATAAAATTGACGTAATTTACTTTAAAAAAAAAATAAATCTTAGTTATAGTTGTTTCTTTTATCAGTAAAATTATTTTTTTATTTCCAGTATTGTGTATGTATTATGATCGTACGACGTATTGAATTCATGTTTTCGTCGAAAATACACTTTTTGAAGAGCTAAAAAACGATGTCGTACGAAATTTAAATCATATATTTAATATAGTCATGCTTAGGATATCAAAAGGGACGTGACGGCCGTGCGGGTTGGGGTGCAGGTCCCAGTGTGCTCGGTTCAGAGGAAAGTTGTGGGTTCGATTCCTACCTGGGGCAGTTAAACATTCATTTTTCGGCGGTCCTGAAGAATGAATCTTGACACTCCCACCTTGTGTTATGGTTAGTACGGTAGTTAGATAGCCGTCAGGGGTTGGCAAAAAGGAACACCAGGCCCACTTGCCGGACTTGATCCCCCCCCCACCAAATACCAGTACCAGTACTTTTTCTCTAAGATCGACTGGCTGGAGGTCCTACTTTAAAAAATCAATTTTTCTATTTTTTCGAATTTCTCTAAAACAGCTTTAACAATTTGATTAAACTCGGTCATAAAAAATTTAAATAGGGTTGTATTTGATATTGTTTTGGTCTTATTCTCATTTTAATATTGTAACAGGGCTGAAATGCTGAATTTTCAAAAAAATCTTCCTCTGAGGTGTCGTTTATTTGAAAAAAACAAAAAACGATTTCTCATTCTTAACAATAATAAACGATAAATGAATTCAAAATGTTAAAGAATAAATATATTGTTTATAAAAGTAATTGTTACGTTCGCCACGGTTTAGAAAAGAATTGAATGTTTTCTACATTATCATTATTTTTCTCAGACGCATGTTATTTGCTACCGATAGCTCTCATATGTACTAGTTATATGTATATTTATTGATTAAATTATGCTAGTACATAAACCCAGGTTTATGTGATACGATGTTTCTTGTGCTTTTGATCCAGAAATGTACCCTGGAAAGGAAATAGAATGGGAATAATCGGGTAGTTGACAAATGATGTAGGTGACAAATTTAGCAGTTATTTTAATTTATAACAAAATTTAAATTTTGAAGAAATTTATTCCACCGAAAAGGATACATATTTTTAATGCCAACTATTCAAAATCACAACAGATTTTTATTTTATTGGTACGCCAAAGTATGTGTTATATAATTTTTTTCTCTTACTCTTCATGTTTGTTTCTAACAAGTAATTATCATACATAAATTTAAAAATAAATATATTTTTATACACTGAAAAAGAATTTCCGCATGAAGGTTTACTACATTACTACCAGTTTCATAAAGTTATCAGTAAAATAAGTTCGGACGAAACGGACAAGACCTAAACATATTTTTTTTCATTACTATATAAAATTAATAATATTAAAAAAAAAATTATCATTTATTAGAAACCGTTAAAACTAATCTTCATAAAAATATCTTCCAGATCATTAAGAGAATTTTAATTGCTACTCATAAACATTGAAATAAAATTCTTGGTAGATACAAAAAAATAGGGAAAAAAACCAAACGAGATATATAAAATAAAATACAAGCAATGAAATCCTCGACTTTCACATTCACAGTAAATGAAGAGGAATGAGAAAAAAAAATTCTTTGATTAATCCAGGAAAAATCATAATATCTGAATAATAAAAAGCACTGTAATTGTTGGAAAAAGATCTTCGTTAATAATTTCAATTTTTTTCTTTTATTAAATTATATTGCCAATCCGTTTTTAATTAACTAGTTTTTATTTTTATTTTTTAATCTTATTAAGATTGCGGTCGTAATAGTTTATATATGAATTAATCAAGAGAGCTCAAATAAATAGAATTAATAGAGAACTGCATGTAGTGAAATAAAAACAGCTAACAGGGAAACAGAGAAGATGCACGTGGCGGCGATAAAGGTATATTATGATGGCTCAGACTTTGTGTACTACTTTGTTTTAAAGTATAACGTGTGTTCGTGTTGTATCTCTCTTGTATTATTGTTGTGTTGCTCTTGTATTAGTGTCGTATTACTCTTGTATTCGTGTTGTATTGTTTATGTATTATTGTTGTATTTCTCTATTGTTAGTGCTGTATTGGTCATATATTTTCAGTCCTCTCATTAGCTACTCATTTATAAGAGTAGACTCTTCGATCTATGAAGAACATTCTTAACAATTTTAATGGTAAACTAACGGTTTTCACTTGACAGTTCAACAAAATTTGTCAGTACTTCATATTATTTGTTTCTTTCTGAAATAATTAGTCCTTTTATTACGTTTTTAATTTATTATAAAACCTAAAAACGATCGGACTGTTAGGACGTTATTCAACTAAAATAAAAATAATGCACAATCCAAGGTTTTTTAAAAATTTATTTTATATGGTTTATAACATAATTTATTTTAGGGCTTTTGATCGAGTCTGGCACCCGGGACTGTTTTGCAGGCTCTGTAAATTCTACCTCCGACATACTTTCTCATCATCCGTTCGTTTCTCATTGATAGATTATTCCAAGTTAACCACAATGGTTCCTGTTCATCCCTCTATTCTCATTGCGCTGGTGTTCCTCAAGCTAGTAGATCCTTTCATCTACACCGTCGATGCAGCTGACATCCCAACCAATCCTATCTCTATCCTCACTACGGAGGATTATTGCTCGCAGTTAATAATAGCCTTTTAATTGCGTCCCAAATTCCATATCAGAACTCTTGAAGAATAGTGTCGTAATTGCAGGATTAAAATAAATCCATACAAAGCCCATCGAATCACCATTACCCTTCTTCGTAAATCTACCGACTGCCCTACAGTATACTTTAATAATGTTGCTCTTACCTCTGTCGAACAGATTCGCTACCTTGGGCTGCAACTGGACAGACGACTAACCTGGAACTCTTTCACAAGACTGAAAAGACAGGAAACTATACGTCGATTCTATTACAACACTTACAAGACAAACGGTCTAAACTTCCAACACATTACAAAAGACACCACATGACTGTAATAAGGCAAATCTGGACATACGGAGTTGAGCTTTGGTGATCCACTAAACCTTTGAATTTCCCTCCTATCCAATCCTTACAATCCAAAATCCTTCGTAAAGTCCTCAATGCTCCTTACTTTGTCACAAATAAAATCATATATAAAGACCTTAATGTACTATATGTAACCGTTCTAGCCCGAACCAGATACTACTCCTTCCATTATAAACTCCCTAACCACCCAAACCCACTAGTTTCTAACCTTGCTTCCTCTTCCATTCCTCACAATCCTCCGAATTACCTGAGTAGAAGATATCCACGAGACCTGCTAATATAAAAACGTCATTAGAGTACTACCAATGGATAGTTTCTCTTCACGCCTTTATCACTCAATTACAAACTAAAATCAAATTTTGTTTCTCTACATGCTGTATCGTATCATTATGATCTTACTTCAAATTTGCTTGTTGTATTTTATATACAGTTGTAAATGTCAATAAAAATTTTTAAAAATTATTTTAGGGCAAAGCTTGAAGTTTATAGTTTAATTCTAATATAATTTTATGAAAGAAAAAAATAAGAATAATTAATATTCAATTCTTACCCCAAATTCAAAAACTTTTCAAATTATAACGTTTTAAATAATAGTTAAACTAGGTGTATAGATAGTAAATTATATTTAAACTTTATAATTTTTTTTTGTTTACATGAGTTATAATCATAATCATGAGTCATAAATTATATGATTTATCAGTTTATTTCTCTTACTTTCTTAAATGATGAACCATTTCTTTAGATACTTGTTCATTGATGCATACTGAGAATATCATTTCCAATCATTAGTAGTAAAGTCGATATTTATCATTCCTAGGTCTTACACATTCTTGTAATTATGGTAATAAGAATATAATGGTACCACTGCAAGCTCAATTTCTTGGCTCGTCGACTCATATACAAATTTCTCAAAGGCAATTATTAACTGTTTGTAGAAACGTACCACTTTACTTCTATTTATGGTTTAATGTATCCTAAATCTCTGATAGTACTTTGTATATGTGACATATGTACTGGTCCAGTAATCAGTATGTTATTTTAATAGCAATACATTCCTTATTAGATTCCTGAAAAACAAATATTTCTTATATAATATCAATGCTTACAATTTTCTTAAGTGGCCCATACGAAGAACAGGTGCAGAGAGTAGAGGATATAAATGCTGTAAATCATGTAATATTTTAGTCTGTGGATCTTACTATAAATAATCTCAATTTCCTTGATTCTAGCTGGCGTTTATATATAAATAAGCTTCTGCTAATGGAAAACAATTATGAGTAGGAATATTTTTTTTCAATCGACATAGCCGAATAGGAAGTCGATTATGAAATTGATCTATTAGGGCAATTGTTTTGAGGAACTGTGCGTAGAGACAGATTGGTGTCGAAGGCGCAGCTGGGGGTCACCATTGTTGGCCGACATCCAACCCATGGATAGGGTTGTGTATCGACAGCTCATTGTGGCCCTCCAACTGCCCATGGTTCAATAGCCAGCTCCCGATTGAGGGCGTGTATCCCCGTCTGTTCAAAGTCTGGGCCGCCAAAGTGAATAGTCAACAGTGCAATATACTCTTTTCTGAAATCTATCTCGAATACTTCTAAATTTGAATATTTTTCGTATTAAGTTCATGATATTATAGATATACCTAAGAGATAAAATATAGCATTATTACACATTTTTTCTGTCGCCGAAGATGTAGATGGCAAACTCAAGTACGAATTGTAGAGGATTATTTTTAATATAAAGGAACAATAAATAAGTTAATTATTATTAGTTGGAAAACATGTCATTGCTTTTCTAAAATAGTTTTATTTTTAAATGGACGTATTTCAAAAATATGACCGCATACAAGGTTTTTTCTCTTATGAAGACTATGCCAAAGCTTTTAGGGTTGTAAAAATGCAAGCAAATGGTACGTCATAAACAAACCTCCAAAGTGTTATTATTGCAATAGTACACTTACAGCCAGCCACATCTTCCAAGAATGCCCTTTTTGCTCTACAGGTTTAAGTAGATTAGGAATTGGACCAGCTGTATCAGTGGCCTTGAATGATGATGAAAAAAATAACATAAAATTGGTATTAATTTTTTTTAAAAATATATAACCTGATTTAAATCAAAATTAAGAAACTTGTGACAAATACAAATAATAATAAAAAATATGAAATATCAATGAGATAAATCCAAATATCTAAGAAATGAAAATAAGAACGCACATGTTTCAGTTAAACTGTTAATGACAGTTTTTACCTAAAGATATGAATTGCATTGTAAAATGTAGTTACTTTTTGATAATTCTACTACCAATGTAATAGCCAATGGAGGAACTAAAGTAGAGAAAAATACCCTCTCTACAGTAATTTCTTAGGAACACGTCCATTTTAAAATTAAACCAAAATTTTTTTTTTATCAGATGTGCCACTAATTAGGTAGATGAGCGATGTGTTCTTTTATTCGTAGGGGGGGGCATCTTCTAAACTGTTTTTTTAATTTTTTTTTATAGCATAGTATAGGAAAAACAATATTATATTAGCAAAAGTAGAAAATTAAATTTAATAACATTTATACTATACCAATTTACTCTAATCCTAAACTTTCCTCCAGCTTTTTATGAAATATCTTTAAAAAAAAAACCATGAAGGGTAGTGTTTTAGTAATTATTAAGGAAGTACTTTTTCCTGAACAACGGTTGCGCAAGGAGATGATTTGTTCAAGATCTCAATCAACCGCCAGAGTTAAGGTACAGACTTTATAGATGCTGAATATGCTCATGGAAGGGGGTTTCATGTCTACTAAAATATAGAATAAATAACTATCTGGATCAGCAGGATTCGAACCCGAGCTCCCCGTTTTTAGAATATAGATGTTGAAAATATGTCCGTGCATGTGTAAGTATTATAAGAATATGCTATCAGATAAAATAGGTATGGAACCATCATGTTCCAAATTTGCACAACATTGACTTTTTATCGAAAAGGATTAACGGCAATTGGTGTTTTATCTAGTATATGGGTTTGAATGCTGTCTGAAGAAACGTAAAGAAATTAGTTCCATGACGTATAAACATAAAATTTGAATGCGATTTTTTTATTAATAATTACTCATGAAGAATTTTAGTTTTAGTTACATTAATGTTTCTATTAACTGGTACATGGTGCTAATATTTCGTATTATAGTAGTTTATAGATCATCTTTTTGGCTCAAGTATGTTTCAGTACAAGAAATAAAAATAGACGGGCTCCATTATGACCTCTAAAATAATTCTTTTTTGTTCTTCCTAGGCCCCCTGAACGGACTAAATAAATATATGTCGATAAACTTTTTTTGTATACAAATACAAATTTGGAATACAATAATTATAGGTGTTTTTAAGTAATCGATATAATTTTAAATGTAATATGTCTCCACAATATTTACGTTTAAATAGGTTTAAGGTTTTCAGGAATCAAGCAGGAGAATGAGTGAAGATTTCTAAACCATGAATATCGATACCAAGTAGAAAGTAGTTGGTTAGGGTGATTGATGAAAGGGCAATCTGTCCACGTAAATCATGAGATGCGTAACATTCATTCATCACATTTTTTAGCTTAATTTTTCTTTCATTAATTCTCTAAAAATAACCACTAAAGATATTTCGGTAAATCTTTTTGTGATACAGTGTAATGATATTAATATTTAATTTAGTACCTTATTTATAATTATAATCGTGTAAATAAAAATTAATTTTTTGTTTACACGAAACTTTCAATTTTTTTTTTCTCTATTTCTTGAAATTTAAATATTAAAAGAACCACAACCTGTAATAACGAAAAAAAAAATAATGAAAAATTTATGAAAAAACTATCTATTGTTATCAGTAAAATTTTTAATATAGACCTCAATGTCATATTCTTTTCAAGGGCCTCGGATGAATACCAGGGATAGAAGTGAAAACTAGGTTAGAAAATTGTAGGTTTTGGGTGGTTAGGGAGTTTATTATAGAAGTATTGTTGTGTGATTCAGAATAGGTCGGCTACATATGGAACATTAAGATCTTTAAGATGATTTAATTTGTGACAAAGTAAGGGGCATTGAGGATTTCACGAAGGATTTTGAACTGTAAGGATTGGATACGAGAGTAATTGAGGAATAGAGATCCCACTAAGTCATCTAGTCAATAGCAACAATTTAAATGCCATAGCTTTGGTTGCCATTATGTTATCTGAGATTAAATACCAAAGTCTTAAACCAAAAGACTTTCAAAATTTATGTTCCCAAATTTCTTAATTGATACAGCATAAGGTAAGACCGGACTAGTGCAGTCTAAAATATTAAAAGTTTGAATTTGTTTGGGTTATAGATAATTCAATTTTAAAGAAGTATGTTTTAAACTTTGTTAATAAATATCTAATACTATTTCAATCAGCAGAAAAACGTTTATAAAATTAAGAAAATCACTCCACTTTGGTGAAAGTGCACAATTAATAAAAAAAAAAAAAAATAGATAAGTTCACAAATGAATTAAATCCATCATGTGCTTAAATTGAGCGGCTTTTAAGGCCCTCTGAACACGCAGCTACTGGAAAGGAACTAATCCAGTCGGTAACTCGGGTTACTGACCAGTTACAGACTCAGTGGTGACTTGACTATCCACAAGACTAGTCGTCAGCAATCAAATCTCTAGTTCGTTCAGCGTTGTCATGGATACAGAGCGTGAAATTTCTTCGTAAGACTCGATCGATGATGAAATCATCATGTTGTTATCTCAGGAGGAAAAGAATAGTCAGAAGGGATTGGGTACACCCATATATTAAAAACAATGTTCAGAAGCGATCAGTTGTTGCTAAATAGGTTTTACGATGTTCCCGAGTTCTACCAATGCCTAGGACGATGAAACCAATAATAAATTATAAAATGGATCTTTTTCAACCTCAGCTTCAAGAAACTAGACACTGTAATCACTCGGCGACCCGACATGTGAGTCACTAGGGGACGGAGGTTAGTGGTTACGAACGGATTTCTGTGAATCAGAGTTATATTCTGTTCCATTGGGAGTGTTTTAAGGTAAACTATTTCGCAGTGACTAACCAGTTCCTTTTCGTTACCTCTAGGCTACAGCATTAGACTTATTCCTTCTAAATTGTAAACCAGCAATAACATTTTAAATTAGACAAAATTTCAAGGAGTTCAATGCAAAAAATAAATTTTTCTCCGTAATGAAATCGTAATGAAAAAATAGGGAGTAAAAAGAAGAACATAAAGTTACACGGATTAAGTGAATAAAATAGCTAAACTTTTTTATCAAGAGCTTTAAGGAACTGAAGGGCAGTTCATCAAATTTATTGATGAATTATGCTCAATCTTTTATAGCAGCCAACTCCGCATACTACCAAAATCAGAAGAGATGATTTCACCAAATATATACAATGATCAATATCTATCCGCCTTTTTTTTATTTTAAACTATTTTTAAAAAACCTCTTCTCTTATAACATTCATTTGCGGACTGACCTTATCTAAAACTGCATTATGATGGCTTAGATATATTTAATTTATTATAACATTATTGATTTTATATTTACAAGATATATATAATTGGAGATAAAATATATTTAAATAAATTACTGACATTGTAAAGAATGCCTTAGACAGGGATAGCTGACAGATACACAATGATCCAACGAGTGGAGAAGGTGAGGTGTTGAAACGAAGGAGATTTGTCTCTGGCCCCGGCTTCCTGAGATATGACTAGGCATAAAACAAATCGAATTGATAATGAATGCCCCCCAACCACGAGATCTTGCAACACCATTCGACCTTTTCACTTTATCTCTGCTGCAAACGCATGCAGGAGGTTTCGCTTAATCCTCGTGTTTTTATTTAGTCCGCTAGATATGTGGGTATTATACATCACAATAGACATATGTACTAGAATATTTGATTTATTTTTAATTCTAAACAAACGATGCCATGAGTGAGGAAACGACGGGAATACTTGTGCGGTCTTGGCTGACAAATGAACAAATATGAATAAGAATTACAATTAATCTTCCTTTTCCGCACTATCTCAAAGGAGAAAAAATATCTACTATATCTGACCATTGTTAACAATAATGTTAACGAATTTTGGTTCCGTTTTTATACTCAATAGTTTTTCTAATATTTTTGAAAATTCGTATATAAGGATTTCTTTAGATGATAAAAACGAATATCAGCTTTTTTTCATTCCTAAAAAATTAACTACACTTTGATAGGTCATGCTTTTCTAATTGTTTCAATATCTTTTTTGAGGCTTTCTTTGAATTTTATTTTATTTTTATTATAACTTGAAAGCTGTGCACTGAACATTTTAAATAATTATATAATAAATAACGATATTTAATTGCCTACATAGATTCTTTTTGGACCAATATTAGTAAAAAGGGATGGAACAGTTTTATAAAAACTGGTTAGTAAAGAGTAAAAACCACCAGATATTTTATTTGCTGATTTTAATTACATGTCATCACCATTTTGTTTGATTATATATTGTTATTTACCACTATGAACTAAACAGATATAATAAGCTGTTCACTCAATCTTCTTTATAGAGACAGAATTACATGTCAAAAGTTTCGACCGATCGGGCTACTATATCATTTATTAATAAATTTAATCGTTCAGAATTTTTATATTTCACTATCATTAAAAGTGTTCTGATTTGTTAATGATAGTAGAATACAAAAATTGTGAAGGAAAAATATATTAATAAATGTTATAGTGACAAATAGGTTTATTTTAACTGTGTAAAATTTACTAGAGCATAATAGCCTGCAATTTTATATTAATAAATGCGAGGCAGTGACACAAAATTAAGGTAGTCCTTAATGTTGACCAGATCGGCCAAAACGTTGGACATGTAATATGTTTTAATAAAGATGTTTAAGACAATATGGATTATTTTTGTTGTTAATAATAAAATTGGCATATTTAAACTAAAAAAAAGACAATAATATTGCACTACTCTTACAATTCAATATCAATGGAAATCGTAGTGACAAAAATATTATTTTGGAATATACCCAACGCTTATTTTGCTTTCTCTAAACTGTTTAGAACACATGAACTTCATCTTCCTGCTAAATTTAAATGTACCTCTCTTAGTTTGAAATATAAAATGTGTTTAGTACAGAACAAAAAGGTCTGTTGTATAAATAATGAAATATATTCGTTTTGTTCGAGATAGTTCATTCACAAGTTGTCAAATACATAATCATGTTTACGCAAGTAATTAGTTCCTAAACATGTAGTAAAAAAAAAATACGTTTTACTATTATAGAAATTTGGGTCCTTGCGTTATAAGGATAGAATTAAAAAAATATTTGTAGGAAAACACTTCTTTAAGGGAACCTTCAACATAGTACGTCGTACGTTTATAACGCTTTGCGTCGTAGAGTTGCACAGTTGCTAATAAATACTTCAGCCAACAGACAGCTATTGTTCTCTGATTTCAGAAAATGAATTGAGTAGAGCAAATCCCTAATTGGTCCTACCGGTGAGAGGGATATGGGGACCCTGGCCCCGCCCATACGCGTGTACGCAGCTGGCGACAATCGCACAGCCGGCAGGGGGTGTCACCATCCCTAATATTTAGTCGCCATAGCAGCCCCTCCATTATTTCCCCTTAAGTCCTATTATATTACATCCATTTGTCTGTTTTTAAAACACGCGCCGCACAGCAAGGGATATTCAAATATGTCAACCGCCACAAACAAACTCATTCTCATAATGATATTTTACTGAGATTTTAGAAGGAAGGTATGAAACATACTACTATTCAGTATTATACTTTCAGTATTATAATTTTAGAGTGCCATCACTAAAACCGATAAAAGAATTGGTCACACGAGGCTCATCCATACTTCAAAAGAATCGTCTCGGAATTGCCAGTATTGTAATAATAAATTGTCAATTAGCCATATTCTCAAAGAATGCTCATATTCCACATCACACTTCAACAGCCTAGAATTAAACCAGAATATTTCAAAAACATACAGAGATGATGATAAAACAGTGAAATTGATGTTTCAGTTTTTCAAATCAAAAGCTTTACTGACACATATATAACATCGGAAGACAACAAATAAAAAAATATATATAATTAAATTAAATTTAAAAAATATAAGAAAAATTGAATAAGGTATAAATGGCGTTAATGGCCAATGATCTTTTACGCCACTAAACACAAACAAACTAAAACTGGTTGCAGGTTTTCCGAAAACTCTTAATCATTCTTTTAGAATGAAATTACATTTCGTTGCGGCTCTTAAATTGTATTATTATTTTTTATAGACATTTATTAAAAATATATACAATTAGTAAATTTTGTTTTAGTAACATAATGGCATGGATTCAGACATGTTGAGAACCTACCCATTGAACTCCAATAACATTTCTGGTGGAGAAGATCTCCAGGTCATCTTCTTTTATAGAAATTTGCAGGGTCCTATTTCAATACAAATATACAAACTATACGTACAATCACTAATAATTTTTGTTATATGATATGCAACGATTATTAATGATATTATAGAAGAGTAATAGTAAACGGCAGTATTATACAAACCAGTGAAATGGTACCAAGTTACAAATTACAAAAAAAAAGTAGTATTTGTTTGTACTGTACTATAAAACAAAGACTTGCTTAGTGATTTTCTGTTTTTCAGTTTGTAATGATCAGCTGTCATTTTTAGCAGGATCTTCCTTTGCTGTGCATTTTCATTTCACATTTTCTTCTTTATTTATGTTTCTTAATTTTTCTCTTATGAATTATTTTGTTGCTGTTTTGAATATTTAAGTTTATTTTAGTAGACTTTATTATCAGCTGTTTTAATACAGTCTTGCTCAGCTGACGGCATGCTACCTCCCTTTCTTTCAATATGTCCTTAGATAGCTTGAAATGGTGAACTGTCCCAGGTTGAAGGATTCTTGTAATAATAATGTGAGATGTACTGTATTTACATTTCATATTTCTGACGTTCTGTTCTAATGAAGCCTGGATCGTTGAATCGTTGAATCGTCGACTAGTGAGTTCTTTGCCAGATATTTAGAGACTCAAGACACCGAGATCGGAATCTTTCAATTGTTACTATTATAGTTAAGTTCTATATACACAATTAAAAGTATTTTAGCATGCTCAAAGGATTTCTAATTTAGATAATATCATTAAGTAAACTATAATTGGGTAGGTATTGGATTTTGTGGGTGTTTTATAATATATTACAAAAAAAAGGTAATCCTAGCCTAAAAATAAGAAGAATTTAGTAGGATAAAGTTCATTCGAAATTGTGACCTTTACATCTGCTGGTTTTAAAGAACTGTAAATTTAGCAGCCATGGGCCAAACAATTTAGGATTGGCAACTTTTAAAAACAAAAATGGATTCGTATATGAAAGATTTGTATAATATGAAATCAAAGATCCCAGCTATTTTGCCTGAATACAAATATGCACTTACCACTTCAATCGATGCTGAAACATCATTTTATACTTTAATTATATTATTTCAATTTCTTGAAATTTATTAATGGTTTGTGTATATGATAGTGAATTTGTGTGGATAATCTTATATAAGAAGAATTAAATATTTATGATTTTAAATTTTAAAAAAATAGGTTTTTAACTTATAATTAATGAATGACCTGGGCAGAATAGCCTGCAAAAGTAATTCTAAATTTAATGTGAGGAAGAAATTATAATTGAAGGTTTTTAACTTATAATTAATGAATGACCTGGGCAAAATAGCCTGCAAAAGGAATTCTAAATTTAATGTGAGGAAGAAATTATAATTGAAGATGTCCTTGAGGATGGCTAAAATGGCCGAAACGTTGGACTGTTGAATAATAAAAAGTGTTGAGACAAAAAAGGAAACAAGTTTTGATTTATTTTATAAATCATTTTATACGTTTGGATTACAGTAGGTAGGTAAAATTTTACTGATTTTTTTGTTCAAAGTTAAATTTTTTATTTTATACAGGAAAAAAGAAAAAATTTTTATCGATGTTTTATTATAAATGATCTTAATTTTAACCATTACTTATTTAAAAACAATCAAAAATTTTAATTAAAATCTTTAACGCTACAGCTTATGAAGGGTGAGGGTTTCATTTCTTTGTAAGAAGTGCAATTTTTAGAACAACGATTGTACAAGGAGATGATTTGTCCAAAATCATTGATACCCAAGGGGGTGACTCATGGCTGCAGTAACATAATAAATAATTATATGCTATAGCTGGATTCGAATCTAGCTCCTTGGATTTAGCAGTACACCTGCTCTCGTTATAAAATGATTCTGAGTTAAAATTTGTTTTTCAATTTACTTTTGTTTTTTCTTATTATTATAAATTATGACCATATTTTCTAGAAAAAAGCAATTTCGTCAATAATTATACTTTTTTTCCCTTTTATCACATACATTTAAATGCAATTTAACGAACTTTTCTGTACATTATATGGTCTCGCTCTTAACTTTAATATTTGCATAGAAATCCTATCTTTACTTTTAAGCGTTCTTAGATAAAAATTAAACAATGTAAAAAAGTAAAGACGAACAAGACCGAGACAAACGAGCCATGCATAAGTTAGAAGGAGCTCCCACCATTCTGACATTAATGCATACATTAAGCATATGTCATAGATTTCTCACACCCACTTAACTCTCGGGTCGTGATTTGTCTACCTGATAATGAAATTAATGCATCTCTTACATCTGATATGAGGTATATGATCGGTTGCGTTTTTTAATTTATTTTGTGATTTTCTTGAAGTTTTTAGATTTATTTTTTCGTAAATTCATGAGTGATAATAATCAAAAGAAAAAAATGTCTCCTACTTTTGAAGGCCAAAGCTGAACTCAGTGATATCCCAAAGGTACACTTCTCCTCCTTGTAGACAGTAGGAAAAAAAAATTTGTTTTTCTTTTTTTTTTAATCCTAAGATAATAATAATAGAGATTAATTAAAATTAATGTGAAATAACGCTTGGTTTGAGCTTCCCAATTGGTTCTTACCTGTCTGTCACCTGATATCAATCACTAAAGATGAGTGTTGGATGGCAATTAGTTATATATAAATAATAATATAACATTTTAAAGAAAATACAGGTTTTCGTATTTTTTGTATTGTTCTCATAAGCTATTATCGAATACAATTTGTTATACTCGTAGTATTACGATCATAGTATTATAGTATTGCTATCGAAATTGCAACTTGATATCAATAAGATCGACTGATATTCCTGAACGATATTCACCATTTACCAGTATTTACTCTACAGAAATGATATAGAACTAAAAAAAGCATATGGTCGGCGAAAGTATGAAACTACTTGAGTCCGGAAAGTTTACATTCATAAATATTAAATTTTTGAATAACTTTTATGCGCAACATTTTTTTTTTTAATTATTCAATATCATTGTGGCCTTTAATGGTTATTGTAACAGTTTGATATTTTTTATATTATTTTTTTAACAATTTATTATGGCAAGTGTAATCTCGAGTAAAATACATTCCTAACTATTTACAACTAACACTATAAATATTGAACAAAGAAAAATGAAAAGTAAAACAAAAACTATGATTCAATAAAATAAAATATCAGTAATGAAAATAATATAAATTGATAAATATACAATTTATAACAGGATATCCTGCAGAAGCCTGGGCTTCAGTCTTCAGGATGAGGTTGGATTTCCCAAGTTGTAAGTAACTGCTCCTTTAACTGCCGGTAACTGGCAGTGAAATTTTATGAAACGGTTTTTTATGAAGGCTATGGATTCCATTTGTAGGGCTATATTTTGGATTGATTGTAAATTTTTACTTTTAGTTAAGGATGCTGCACCCCCAGACTTCTGAGTGATGTGCAACAATAATTTTCATTTTTTTCTACTTTATAAGGCATCTCTTACTAACATGCTGTTTTTAAAAAAAACTCACCTCAATATGATAATAAATATTTTTTTAGACAATTTTTACTTTCTTTGAAAGTTTAGGATTTGAAATTTATACACTTCTTAGTCTGAACACGGATTGGAGAAATAAGAAAATACGGAATATGTTTTGTTTTTTACGCTGATATGATATAATGTACATAGGAAGAAGATAGATGACCGTATGAAGTACCATAGATTGGAGGAAGATAGTCCGGCTGGCGGTCAATGAAAGTATCTAAATAGTAAAAGAAAACTATTTTGATTCCTTTATAGACTGCCACCCGGACTATCTTCCTAAGATAAAATTTATAATTAATTTAGTAATGTTTCCAGATTTTTAAAAATATATTTGTATGTTTTCATTATCAACTCCAAATTTTCACACACCTTTTTCTTCCAGCTATCTTGAAACAGGATATCCTCTTTCCTTCACCTAGTGTATCATCTTTGGGGTTCATAACCTATTTTTCTTTTATACAATTAATTTTAAGCTACTTTCATTCTCTAAAATATACAGGCCTAATGTCAACTAAATACAAAAGATAAATTTTAGGAGTAGTCACGCATTCCATGTATAATTCAAAAAACACCCAATGGAAGAAGGTATGAAAACGAATAGCTCAATACGAACAAAAAATTTAATTACTTTTTATTTCGAGACCCCTTACGTTATACTATATTTATAGTTTAACGTAATAATAGTAGTTATTAACGTAATAGTTACTGAAAATTATAAAAAAAGTGTAAACATAGAAAGAAGACAAAAAAATTCTTTACCCTCAATATGCAAATTTCCGATTCCCGTTTACGCATTCGGAACTTATTCTAATGCCAATTAATTTGTATCGACTAATTATTTTGACGAAAAAATAGCAGATGGGTGGTAATGAGTAGCTGTAAACCTGCTCATTAATTTACCATCTTCGTTTCCTGAAGTAATGAAGGCCAACATTCTAAATAACTGTTCCTCATAAATTATTCAAATTTGGACTCGATAATTCGTTTTATAGCTATATGATAGACGTTTTTTTAATTTTTTTATGAACGTATACTGTCTGATGTTCGCATTTATATCCTGCGGTCCACAACTTTTGACAGATATTTTCTTATCTGTAGAAGAACCTGGTTCTGTGAAATTCCATTGCTTCCTTCATCCATCGCATCAATTCACTTACCACATTTTTAATCATTCCCTTGCAATATTTCATCTATATGCCTTTTTAATCATCCAGCTACATAATGATTGTAAATAACCACTCTTGATTTCTAGATGGAGGTAAGGTCAACTTTATTCCTTATT
>NW_027105546.1:713965-714284 GCF_000696795.3 Halyomorpha halys
TTGTGGTTGATTTTTTCAATATTTTTTTTCTTGATCTTCATTTGTTCTCTTATTTTCTTAGTTTTCCCTAAGAGACGGAAAACTAAGAAGAAAATAAGAGGAGAATAAATGAAAATCAAGAAAAAATATATGTATAGTAATAAATAACTAAGTTGACCTTACCCCCCCCCCTCGACCATCTCGTTGTCTTACATTGACAAAATATTTTTGGTTGTTTTTTTATCTTTTTTTAATCCCGATAAAGTCCTACAAAGTGGGGCTAAACGTCAGCAAATAAATATTTCCAACCAACATTTTGTTGCCTTTTTCACCGCACCCC
>NW_027105546.1:714484-731968 GCF_000696795.3 Halyomorpha halys
ACTGTTAGAAGCTACTTTATTTAGATTTATTACAATTTTTTTTATTACTAGTTAATTTCTCTGTGAAAATTATATTTTACTCTAAGACTGTAAAATCAATATTGCTTGTAATGTGCTAGATACTCTTATCAAAAATTAATTAAGAATTTATTATTATCACGTTATTACAAGTGCCCAGATCTTTATTTAATTAAAAGTGCCAAATATTTAAATATTAAAAAAAAAAAAAATTCTGCATCGCTACAACCCATGAAGGGCAGGGAGTACTAGCAGTACTTTGTAAGGAATAACATTTACTAGAACAACGGTTGTACTAGGAAGTGACCCGAGCTTCAGATTTTCCCCCTATTATAGGTGCACACTTTATGAGGCTCTGTGCACCTCGGACCAGAAGGTTGACTCAGAATAAATGAGTATCTGTCGCAGCCTGATTCAAACCTAAATAATGTCATATTCAGATACAATGATTTAATTTATAGACACACAATCTTCTTTATAATTTATAAAGAAGATCATTTTTCTACACTACAAAAAATTTTTTTGTTTATTTTGTCAAAAGTCAGAAGTAAAACGTTTATCTCGAAACAATGAAAACGTTTTAAGGAATAAATCTGTTTTCCATATCATATAAAGTAATTGGATCATATTTAAACTTATAAACTATTCCACTTCCAATTATCGACAGTTAAAAGAGCTTAAATTAAAGTGACCTACAACTTGGGAATCCCAACCTCAACTTGAAGAATGAAGCCCAGGCTGCTGCTGGATATTCTGTTATAAATTCTATATTTATTTATTCTATTATTGGCATTACTTATATTTTATTTTATCTTTTCTCTTCGTCCTTTTTTCAAACTTTTTTTTTGTTTTGTTTTTCCATATAAGGGTAATAGTTTGTTTTGTTAGTTCTACGAATTTTGTTATTAACTTCACTTTTCAATCTTATTAAGAATTATTGTATTTATCTATTTATTTTATCTTAATTTTTTTTTTATAGTTAGGGATATCTTTTGAACGAACTATACCTCCCCTTCTATAATCAATTGTGAAAGAAAAAATATAACTGTTATATCAACCATGTATGACGCACCTTACCGGTTTAGTATTAAATAAATAAATAAATTTTTAAAAAATTCGAAATGAATGGGTGAATTTAACCTTTCATAACTTCAATTTTCTTCTATGAGAATTCCAAGAAACTTCTTTTTGATCCGTAATAAAATTTTTTAAAAAAGTAATCATTACAATGGGAAGTTTCAAATATTTTTTAGCCTAAGAAAGATTAAAACAAAAAATTAATGAAAATATTTAAATCCCTGTTGCCTGAGGTGGTGTGAGGCAGGTGTGTAACTAGAAACAACGGTTTTTTTAATGATGGAAAAGCTCTCTTAGGCTCTCTTATTTATTTATTTTCATTTAAGTGCAGTATAACAGTTACACATAACCGGTTATAATAATTTTAATTGCGAAGATGACATGTTACCCCTGTTGTAACAATTGAGACTGGTTACAACTAACTGCTCTGAGAATGTTGAGGAAAAGCGGAATATATTTTAAAAGGCATCAACAGTAGTCATTTGTGATTAGAGAGACGATTTACATCTATGAAAGGTTCCTGTTAACTGTAAATCTTCGCAGTGTGATCCATTAGGTTATTAATTCCGAAGCATGTACTTCATTGCGGAACATGTTCCGCTGAGTAACATAAATATTTTTTCCGCTTAAATCGCATATCTCTAATGAAATAGTTAAATGTTATTGATGTAATTTTCTACTATTATTTATGATTTGCAGTATTTTTTAAAATGATTCTCATACAGGTTTTAAACTATCCGTTCCACATTTAAAACATGATAGACGCTATTATTATGTTTGTAACTACCGTTTACTAAATACAATACCGTTTAAACTTATAGAACCAATTAATTCAAAAATGTTGATTGGAATTGTTTCACTTCAGAAAATTGACAACGTCGACACATTTAATTGTTGTATTTCCAGTCAATCTGGACTATCTCCTATTTGATTCATACGATCAAAAATGGTGTTAAGGTCTTGCAGGGTATCTCATAGCTCCTCCGAGGTTTGTTCCATGGACACATTATTTTGGGGAAAGAAATATAGTTCTTCCTGCACCCACTGAACCCGTACTACCCAGTGGATTTAGACCGCTTTGTCATCGTTCTTGAACTCGAGTGAGATGGTGAGAAGAACACTACTTAATTGCTTCAAAGGGGCTGGATACAGGGAAATGGGTAGTTTCTTATTTACTCCCTCGTTTACTATTACGTGAGATACCCTCTCCTAGCTGTCTGTGCTTCCACAATCAACAATATCGGTACAGTGAGCTTGGGGATCCTCAGGTCGAGAGTGTAAATATTGTACATAATAGTGTAAATGTGACTAATGTTTTTTTTATTGCTATATCATTATTTCAGAATTTGACTTATTTTATTTTATCCTTATTTCTTCATTTAAATAGTTTGATTATGTTCATTTTATTTATTTTTATGTAAATTTTTGTTCATAGGAAAAGAGTAGTTCCTTTTCCCCCCTCTTTTACTATCACTTGGATTACCCTCTCCAGGCTGCCCGTGCTTCCACAAGCAACAATTTCTATACGAAACCACATCGAGCAAACAAAGATTTTATGGTCTGTAGTACAACCAAAAAAAAAGATTTGGACTCCTTTAGTGGTTCGCTAGCACCTGGGACTCCACGAAGGGGTGCATAATTGGTGTAGAGTTTCAACATGTTGGACCATTCAGACCCCCAAAGTACTCGTTTAATAACGATAAAATGACAAAGATTAAATTTCTTACAATTATCTTTGATATTATGGTATTAAACCGCACGTTCAATGTACAAACACTAAGATAAAAATAAATTGGTTTAGTTGTTTAATGATTTTATTTAGTTAATTGTATTTAAAAATATAGTTCCATATCTGTCTCTATGTCTTACTTAAATTTAGGTAACATAATTAATCGAGCTGATAGATCCGATTTTGTATAATGTTCAGGGATTGTGCTTGTTGTTGCCTTGTTAGTCCCACCTTGTCAGATTCCATCCCCAAATTTCCCTTCCTTGTGTATAGGTATATTTTTCTGGTCACTAAAGTAAATCCACTCTATTCTCCACGCATGAGGGATAGTGTAGGGCCCTTCCAAGTCCACCATGTTACTGGTAATAAGGCCAGTGGAGGCTGAGCAAGTGTGCTAAAGCTATCTGATCTAATTTTGCTGGCATATAATCTTCTGAAAGAGCTATTGTAGATACATTTATGTGTGTATGGTCACCGACTTGGTAAGGTAAATTTTTATGTGACCCAACTGTTGACCGGACATGCTTTCGAGTCTACCAGTACTGATTTAAATCAGACAACAGTGCTGAATACTCTGCATGCCAGACATTGGAGGGAATAGTGGGGCTCGTGTTTTTCGCATGCATTCGCTTTGCGGCAGAAAGAAGCTAATTGGAAAGTATGGAGGAAGCTGCACACCAGAAAACGTAGTAAGTCATATGCTACGCTCAAAGCAGCATTGGGATGCAGTGAAGAGATTCACCACAGTCGTCCTTAAGAGGTTGAGGGCGGAAGAGAGGGCTAGAATGTTCAATTAGCATGGAAACATAAAAAACACGCGAAGAGATAAATGAGGCGGCACTCAGCCATTTCCCCCCAAGAAGTAATGCTTAGCAGCGGTCCTGTGGAGGGGAACGAACAGGTGTAGGGCGGTGGTTTTAGTTGGTGAAAATTCCACTCACGGATAGGTACGAGTCTATCCATGTCTTTTGAAGATTTATATTGACCCTCGTAAAAAAAAAAACACATGCATACATATATATATATAGTCCCAAGCATGTTTGAAAGGATATCCGTTCTCTTTTTCCTCAGTTCCTCGATTTCACAATATAAACGTAGCCCCCTCCCACCATTATTAATGTGACTGCGATACTCCATAGATTGTACCCCTCACTGTTATTCCTTCGTAGTAGCCACTCCTAGCCTTTTGTCCCTATATATCCAGATAATAGACCAATCTATTGATGATTATACCCCTCCTAGGAGAAAAAAAATACTAAAAAACAAAAAACTAGTTTTTGCTACTTTCCACTATTTCTTTCGTCATCAGCGTAATAGAGTTGAACTGCACGGGATATTCTAAATAAGCATTTAAATGCGCGCGATGGGAGAGTAATGATACCAAATAATAAGGAATCTGGATCAATCCACTTCCATATCGGAGATAAGTGGATTAACTGGCTTCTTCTTGGAGCGATCTGCTAAAGGGGGGCAAAGGGGGGCGCATGCTCGGTGATGGGCAAGAAGAACCTGGTTCCTGCTCTACGTGTATATAATAAGTGTGTCAGCCAACCGGGTCGGCCGAGCCCTGTCAGTATTTCGGAACGGACCTATCATAGCGGAAAAGAACTTTTTGAGTTTGCAAAAAATGGCAAATATAGGGTGCTATTCCGAAAATCAGATTTTTCGCAATTCAGGTCATTTTTTATAAGTAGGATTACGTTCTCTCTCGTTTATGAAGTGGATAAAATTCCTTAGAGGATTAGATTGGACAGTAGAAATTATCCATTTACAAAAATATGTGATTTTTAGGAATTCTACAATATATATCAAATGTACATAGAATAGAGCTGACCCTAACAATTTTTAAAAGTTCTTTTTGACAGCAAAGATCATATTATATCATTATTTAAATATCTAAAAACATATTATTCTTATTATTTCACTAATAATTTTTATTGTTTAGTATAATACATTTTTTTTATATATATGTCTTGAAATAAAATTAAATAAAGATCGTTATTAATGAAATATTCAGCTATGTGTGTTTAGTTCTCTGATGTTGAAACAGGAAATTATACAAAAACAACGTTGTTTTGTATGATATCCTATTTTACTTCTGTTTTAAATGGTTAAAGAGTTACGTTAAGATTGAGAGAAGTCATGCGTCAATTTGTATTAATGCACGGTGTCTATATTTAGTACTTGTTGAATGTATCTTAGTTATTCTTGTGTAATTTGAATAGTAGTGTCATTCTCAGTCATCAGTTTTGAAATGCTTTTTTTTTTTTTTTTTTTGGTTAAATTAATGGAGTAAATAAATAAAAATTATATAAGAAACAATACATAATTATTAACCGTCCCTTGGCTAAAGACCATTGTTGATAAGTAAGTAATAATAGTGCGAGATAATTTGTAATTAAAAATTTAATAATTATATGAAAAAGTGATGAAAGAGGCTAAATTTTTGGAAAATAAAATTAGCTGGAAGTGAGGTGTAAATTTATAGTTGAGATTGTCCTTAAAGATAGCCAGATTGGCTGAAACGTTGGACTGTTTTTTATTTAATATCTTAATTGCAATTTACTGTACATTATAATAAATTCAGTAAAATTGATCTCAGTTATAATGTAGTGATACAAGCGTGGAGAAACCGCCCATTGTAGCACTGTAATATTGGACATTTAAAATAATAATAAAGAATGTGTGAGAATGAAATGGATACAATTTATTTTATTTAAAATAATAAAAATAATATCCATTTAAAGATTGTGCGCTGGTGTGAAGATTTATTTGCATATTACGATTTATTTACATGTTTTCGAAGATGCTGAAAATAAATATAAAATCAATTTTATGATCGTGCACTTACAAATCGACTCATTTTAACTTTCAGGATTTCTGCTCATACGAAATATTTTCAATTAAACAATTGATTTCGCATGAGTTAAATTATATGAAATTGTAGTTGTAATAGCAATCACCAAGGGTCAAGAAGTAATTGTAATCACAATTACAAATTCTTTTTCTATGTACTTCTATGTAATTGTTCTTAAAAAATCACTAATTTTTGCTTTTTTTGACCATTTAATTATGTTGCCGTAATAATATTGCAAATGAAACATATAACAGAAGATGTAATGTAATTACTCATATAATGGTTCCTGCCAAACTCTGTTGTGAGACAACTAGCTTCAATCACTCATAGCAAACCTGTTTTATTTTATTTTTTAATTCGAGAATATTTGTTTGAAAAAGAATGAAGTGTTAATTTTACTTCCTGACCTAAATAAACCATTTCGTAAAAGACTTTTAACTTGATAGCCAACAACTTTATCAATGAAAATGTTAACAATACTTTTGTTGTATCTTGTGATGTTGAGAAACGCCACTTACGAATTCAAGGAATCAAAAGAGAGAGGCGTTTCCAAAATAATTGAAATTTTGGATTTGGATTTTACCTTGCCAGTTATTACAAAACAAATCAGAAGTTATTTAACCACAGAATATTTCAATTTTTCTCATATTTTCAACAAACATATTGCATAATAACAAACAAGTCTACGGTTTAAGATAATTTTATAGCTCTCATTATAAAAACTACAGTCATAACATTATGTTGGTTTTTGTTATATCTTTCAACAAACAATTCAAGGATAACCTGGAAACTAATATAATTCCACTTAACATATTTATTGGAACACTCTAAAAGACAATATTTCATTTAGGTAAGCCTTACCTGTCATGACATAAAAGTTGCTGAAATAGGTGTCGATAAATATAAAATAGATTTGCTTCAGATATTCCAATCGTTAAAAATCTATCGTTTTATTTTATTACTCAGCGGTGTCGTTTCTTCGTGATTATATATTTCCCTTAACACTTCATCCAGAGACTTGAGTCATCACTTAGAAGATTATCTTCTACAGATATAGCAAAATTTATTAATTAATTAAAAAGTTTTATTCACCCATAACTCGGTAATTTTTAAAGATAAAAGTAAAATGTAAAGTATTCAAGAATCAATAACAGAAAGGCAAAAAAAAAAAAAAAATGTAATATCAGTTTCGACCACGTCGCAAAACTTTTTTTCTCTTTTTTTTCACGATCGTAATACTTCCCTTACTGTATGTTCCATAATAGGTAAGTGAAAATAAGAAATATATTGTTACTATATTTTTCATGTTGTTAGGTTTTAAAATCTGATGGATTTGTTCCAAATCAGAAGCGGCTTTGGTACATCCAAAACAGTAGCAAAAAAAAGGTTTTTCTGTTTTAACATGGCTCAAAATATTTTAGTGAAACTTGAAATTTTGACAATTTGGACAGTATAAAGTAAAAGATAAAAAGAACATCAACAACACACATTGTGTAAAATTAAAAAGGAGTTATTCATGTTTTTGAAGGGACAGAAGTAAGTTAAGATCTATCTTAATTTAAATATTTAGAGAAATTTAAATATTTGAATAGATAAGTAATAACATTAGTTTAAAAATATCTTTCCCTCGTTTCTTTTAAATTGTTTCCTGCATCGAAGTCCATCTTTGTTTTAAAAAAATAAAATCATATCTGACAAAGCCAATTTCTTCTTTTTAAATGTTTTATATTGAAATATTTTGTACATAATGACAACTTTATACAATAACAATGACATTTATTTAAGACTACTTTCTAAATAGTACGTTTCACCAATAAATCGTTATTTCTACTATTTTAAAAAGTTACTAATTGGATTTTAATACATTTGTGCATTTTTTTTTTTTATAGTTAAACATGACGCATTTTAAATTTATTTCTATTATGATGATATTTTATTCAAAACATTTTATAAATGATGATTCCATTTTTCAAGTAAATGGAAGGAGAAGAAATATAATTCAAAGTTGAAAAAAAAAATTAAATAAAATCTAATTAATATATAATAAATTAATGTACGGTAGTTATTAATTTGATATTATATTTTTCTACAGTCAATTTTCTGAACTGATTGACTTGGTCCCTCTAGATGATTCCTCGTGAGTCCCAAAAAAATGTTTTATAATTTAAAAGTAATAATAAAGGTAATGTAAAATACGTATAAAATTAACAGTTATATAACAATAAAAGAAATATAAAACATTAATGCTTCATTCGAAATTCTTCTTAAGATCATGAAAATGATATCGTTGTACAACGATAACCACGATAATCGAGATTTTTCTAATATAATGCATTGACTTTTTGTAAAATATTGTAGATTTTTGTAATCTAAATTCTTATGAACTTTCACCCCCTCCCTGGTGAATGTACTGCTTGTACCCCTCCCCTTCTGAAGATTAAAGTTAAACTAGAAAACAAATTAATACAATAAAATAAGAAGATATGATAGGTAAATTCCTTTTTTTCTATACTTGAAGGTCTACTGTTCGTAATATTCCAAAATTCAAGTTTATGGATCATGGATCATCTTTATTTCAAATATTCACCCACCTTTAAAAACATATCTATATTTTTATTCTGTGGCAAGAAATAAATAATTACATTTAAATATTTTATTTATCTGTTTTATAAATGAAGAAAACTTAAATCACTTTAACTCTTCAAGTTATGGTATAATATGGTAAGTAAACGTTTATACATTTATTTATTAACCTTTCGACTATTCATGAAAATCTTCAAAATTCGCTAAACAAATTTCGAGTCTGAAACTGCACAAAATTATTTTTAAAAATCGACAATTGAATGACTTTAGGAGTATACTAACTTATGCGATGAAGTACTATTCTCACACACATATTATATATTCCAATATAAACATATTTCGAATAGAAATATTACTGGCAGATTTGATACGAGCAGATGTTTGGGGTTGCGGTCAGTTATTTATTTATGTATGAGGCTAAACTTATTTATTTGTTAATTACAATTTTTTCACGTTTTATATAATTTCAATCATTGCTTATATATTTTATTATGTATTTTAAATTACTCATTATTTACATTTTCTTTCTCACCTTTCATTATATAAGTTTCTTTATTTAGATGGACATAGTCTGATTTACAATAACTTTTGTTTATCTTCTGTTAATATTATATACTATCAACTTAATTTATTTTCACATATAATTATTATTATGTAATTTTGTTTGTTTATTATTTTATTTAATTTTTATTCTTAGTTGTTATCTCGTTCTTGTTTTTTAGCTCTGATGAAGACCTTAAGTTAGGTCAAAATGTCAGCACAAATAAATATGTTTTACTTACTTGTTTATTATTACTGACCCCACCCCTGACTATATTCTCCTCTCAACACCACCCTTTAAATTTCGAAAGAAACTTTTCCAAATAATGCATTTTAAATTCAAATTTCGATTTCGTTTGGTGATTTATTTTGAGTCAAACTTTGGTGCCAACAACCGTTTCAAAATTGGCGCCAGTTGTATGCTTGCTTATAAATACTTATCTTACCCTATATGGTATGAATGTAAACTTGGAACTATAATACTTGTTGATCTTGAATGTGGCAGATTGCATTATTATTCTACAATAAAAACTTTTAACAACTTCATTCATTTTTGGATACCTTAGGTTCCTTTATTAAACGGTGAACAAATGGAATAATTTATCATTTCAGTACAAGTGTTTGATCAAATTTTTGATTACTTGAATGATAATTATTTATTATGACTAGTCAAAATTGATGTCTGCCAAGTATAGGTTGGGGGAATAAAAAATGGCGGCTGTTTCAAAACGTTAAAAAAAATTAATTTTTCTTTCGTAGCTCTATACCTTTAAAATTACCAACAACTCTAGAAAACGTAAGAGAACATCTTTTAAAAATGGGTCAATCAGTAGTTACTGATTTTATTTTGGAAAATCTATGTCTCAAAAATTATTTGACTTACAAATGTCTATTAGCTCTAAAATAAAATCTAGTTTAATGCACTTTAATAGTTTATGACATTTATCTTCGTAGGAGTAGTAGTTTTTATTATATTTTCAAAAATTGTATCCAAACAACTAGAAATTATCATTTTGTATGTCTTGTAGCACTACTTTATAGAACATTTAACTACCTTTAATTTGAGTTCTGACGACTAGACTTTTGTACGTCTTATGGTTCCTGAGATATATTTTTCATAAATAAACATTTCCGTCTAAACAACTAGAAATCAACATTTCGCGAATATTTTTGTCGAATATCATGAAATAAACTACTCCTACGAAAATAAACGTCATAAACTATTTTATAGTGCTTTAATTTGAGTACTGATAGACATCTGCAAGCCAAATAGTTTTTGAAATATAGATTTCTCAAAATGAATTTTCTAACTACTGATTTTTCAGTGCATTCTTTTTGAAATGTTTGAATTCGAAATGCTGAATCTCGGGAAGTCTTGAACGTAAATAGAAGGACTCATGTTTTAGTAATTTGACTTTAATTTAAATGATGTTCTCTTACGATTTCAAGTGTTGTTGGTAATTTTAAAGGTGTAGAGCTACGAATGAAAAATTATTTTTTTGTAACGTTTTGAAACAGCAATTTTTATTCCATACCTATACTTGGCAGACTCATCAATTTTGACTAGTTATAATAAATAATTTTCATTCAAGTAATAAAAATTGGGGTGAAAGGACCCCCCCCCCCTCGGCTGTTGTACTATTAGGGCTGTATCGATAATAGGACACTCCTTTATTGTATGTTTGGCTTCATCCTTTATTCCTATGAACGTATACCCCCAGCTTAACGAATATACAGATTGTGATCACTCGTTCTTCTGGACTCCTTCGTTTCTGAAGAATGGACCAAGACTGCCGAAGAGCGAATATAGGTCAGAGAGACAAAGCTGGGGAGAGATGAAGAAATTAGCGGCGGGCTTGTTGGAGCCCTTATAAGGCTGAGGCATCGCAAACATCTCCTCTTTGACCGCGCCGCTCCATCTCAGGTATTTTTTAATTAATTCATATCTGTTGGCCCTTTGCCTCGCTGCGTGCTGTAGCTACTGTTTCCATGGCTGGGCTCACATCTGCCTCTGGGTCTCGCCGAACGTTGTTAAAACGGTATATTCAAAATTTAATTTTGACATTTATAAAATGTTTTTTTGATTAGACTGTTGTTATTAAGACAAAAGTTTTCGAATATTTAAAATATAGGGAATGGTTACATGCAATTAACGCGAGCAGAACGATTCAGATTATAGACAGAACTCAAATTGAAAAAAAAAATTGTTGAATCCAAAATTCTTGTTATAAATCAAACTCTACTTTTTTTCACTGCCTCCTTTATTTTTGTGATTACTTCTAAATGATAACTAGGAAAGAAGGAAATAAGCAGGATATTGTAGACGAAACTTCGAAGTGTTAGTCATATTAGCATTTACAATTAACTCGTTTGTAGAATATGATCATAAGAAGTAAGAACATGCCAGTAATTGCAATAGATTTGGAATAATATAAGAGACAGTTAGTTAGGATTGGTGGAATACTAAGTTTAGCCAGGTAGGACAAATCTCCAATTCTTTATTCGCCAGTGGAATAAACTTTACGAAAACTTATTCTGATTCGGCGAAAAATGAGCAACACTAGACAAGAGTGACTGCTATCCGGCCGTAAAAAATTAATGTTACGAATCAAAATATAAATTTTATATTTGAGAGGATTTATTAATAAAATATTAGTCTTATTTGACGGTTCACAGTTCAAAATATGTAGGAATTCATATGTATTTCTTAACAGTTCACCTTTATTTTATATGTAATAGGTCTTGAGGTAAACTATATTTATTTTTGTTGTTTGGTCAAACTTGAAAACTAATGCATTTTACTATTTCGTTCATCTATTTTATAGTTGTAGAAAAATTAAATCATCTATACTCTCCATGATATCTGAGCATAAATAAAATATATAGACCACACATATTTATTTATTGACATTTCAACAAATCATGAACATTTTAAAAATTTGGTGAGCAAATTTTCAACCCAAAACTATAAACAAAAAGGGCTTGCTAAAAAATTAACTCCTATATATATATTTTTTTTTTTTTAAGAAAATTTTTCGGAAAACAAAAAAAAATATTGAGGTGAAGATAGTTGAACGTAGATATATAAGAGGAGAAGATGGTGGGGGGGGGGGGAGGTGCGTTCAGAAAAATAAATTGTCAGGTCTTCATTCATTAGGGCTATAAAAACAAAAAAGAGGTAACAACTATCATTCAGAGAAAAAATAAAAATAAAATAAATAATAGATTAACAAGTTTGGAAATATACTTAACAACGAAATGAAAATATAAACTAGTTGATCAATAACTACGGAATTAGACAGTAGTAGATTGATGAAATTATTATTTATATACATATAAATGTGAGTAATAAATAAATGATACAGTGTGTACATTGATGAGTAAAAAATTAAAAACCTTTTAGTTATATAGATGAGTACAAAAAATTATTTAAATTAAGTATAAAGTGTATGTAATAATAAATATTTTAAAAAAGAACGATGGGGAAGAAGAAATATGGTGAATAGGAAATGAAGAAAGTAAGAAATATAAGATACGAGAGAAAGAACTTACAATATGTTATAGGTAGGAATTCAGATGAAGTCGAAACGTCACCACAAATAAATAATCTTTTGTTTATTTGTGTTTTCTGCTGACCACACCCACCGACTTAAAAAACTATTTGGAAGTTAAAAATTCAAGGCTATATAAAAAAAAATGTTTTCATCAGTTTTCTCAATACATATTAGAACAATATTTTAGGTCAAAAATATTTAAAAGTTTAATTTTTGGACTTCTTATTTCTAGGAGATTTATTTATTTAAACTTTATATTAAGGTGTATAAAATTAATAATATTTTTTCTAATAACTAACAATACATTCAATTATTATCCCTTTATGACGTTATGACCAGAGTTATAAATGCTGACACTAAACGAAAATTTTGTTTGTAACAAAATATGACATAAAAGTCTTCTTTTTGGAGCAAACCCTTTAGTTATAGTACTATTTAACTATAGCCAATTGTTATATATGAAAACAATATATTTACATGAAAATAAAATTTAATTACGAAAATGAATAAAAATATTTGAAATTAAAATAAATAAATATATATTTCTACAAATTTTATAATAACCTTTATATGATCAGGTATATGGACAAATTGATTCTTCTTCATCGATGAATCTGATAAATAAAATGTTAAAACTATATGAGCTTCACTTTACATGGCTTAAACCGGGCTAAAAAAGATATTAAAAAAGAACTGTGACAAAGCAAGATAATAGATAACATAAAATTATGTAAAGAAATATTTTGGAATTCACGTGTATTTTCTCCACCAATCACCATTTTTTTTTTTTAAGGTCTATTGTATATAGATTTTACCCTTTGATACATGATTGTACATGTTTGTGTATTGGTGATGTCCTGTAAAGGCGAAATGTTGGCTCGCAATAAATAGTTGATATTCATGTAATACTTTTCAATGCCTGAACGAAGAAAATAAAAAATAAAATGAAGTCTCAAAAGTTGAAGTTGAATTAGGCCTATTTGGAATTGGATAATGCCAACACCACTCTTGTTCTTACAAACCCTTTATCTAAATAAAAAATCATGGTCTGGTTTAGTAATAAAACATGCGCCATTATCACTTTTCAGTTTTTATTACTTTTCGATTTAATTATAAAATTAAAAAGGAATGATAAATTCTCAGTCCTATAAAACTTCTATATTACGAGATACAGACATCCTGAAGCCAGTTTGTGCTTTCGTCATAAATTTGAAATCACATAACTCTAAATTGCAGCCCTGTCAGCTCCGAGGACCCCAAGATAAGGATGCATTGCGTTGCTAGATCTGCAGTTACGTGGGCTTCTTCCGTCAGCTGCGAAATTGCTTCCCTGCTCTGCAATGTCATGACATACATATTCAACTTGCTACCTCTTTTTTTTTTATATTCTCGGAGCAGTTAAAGATGAAAAGTGGTCAGTTAACTCCGTAACAACTACATAAAGTATCTCATATATTGATTTTGTTTTTATGATAAATAAGATAAATCAAATTAAAGTAATTTCATAAGAATCAACCAATAAAAAAAAAAATTAATTTGCGATAAAATTGTCATAAACTTTATTATTCTGTATAACTTACTGTCGATGAACAAGGTCAGAACAGATGGAATAATTATATTGCATACCCAGTTAATGTAAGACAATGTGAAAACTAATGATTTTAATAATGATATGCCTGACTCTAAACTCAATTTTATTCTGTGGGGAAAATATGGCAATTTCTTCAATGAATCTCTAATAGCAGAGGGGATACAAGCTTTTAGATGGAATTAATTCCATCAAAGACAGGGTTTTAAAGTTTTATGTTCGTTGTTATCTTCTTCACCTACTGAAAGTTTAGAAAAACCTCATCTAGCAAAATGTGATAATTGAAGCTGCTTTGATTTTTTATGTGTGGTGTCAATTTACAGAAAGAAGATCATACTGTTGGTTTAAATCTAAAATCCTCAATGCTCCTAACTTCGTCTCAAATAGCATCACCAATAAAGACCTCAATGTTCCTTATGTAACCTTTCATTATGAACTCCTTAACTACCCAAACCTTGCTTCCTCTTCAATTCCTGATAATCCTCCGAGGTGCCTGAAAAGAAGATAGCCTCGAGATCTTCTAATGTAGAAATATTATTAGAGTGCTACCAATGATTAGTATCTCTACATGTCAGTATCATATCATTGTAATCTAACATCATTTACTAGATATATTTTTATCGACATACAGTTGTAAATTTCAATAAAATTATAAAAAGAAAGCCGTAATACTAAAAATTCTAAAAAAAAAACACTAATTTATCACTCAAGTACTCAGTAACATTAATGCTATCTACAGTATGATAAAAATTAATAACATTCTTTAAGCAGTATAAACATGCTTTTTTTCTAATTTGAGTCCTTATAATCCTCTTTACGTTCAATAGTTCTGGGGACAAAGTTTTTTTAAATACCAACATCTTCCAAAAAAAGAAAAATCAGCGTAATGGACGTTTTTTTACATCTAATAGTTTCAGGGAAACTGATAACACAAAATTTTTTTTATTATTTATTTATTTTTTTTTTAGACATTGTATAGATTGACAGGAGTTATTTTGTAACAAATCTAATTGCTTTAGAAAAATCTTCCACTGAATTTATCTGGAATGTCTAATTCCTTATTATTAATACAAAATATTATTTGTATTATATTTAATATTATTAATAAGGATATATAACATGTATTAAATATCGAAAGTTTTAAGTTGCTGAATATTAAAAGTCAAGGAATGGTGAGCAGCCTTATTTACAATGTTATATGTTATTTGTTAAATACAGAGGAGCATCTTGCAGATTTTCTGGACATGTTTTGTAGCCTTATAATCTGTAGGGGAAGATAACATCTAATGCTTCTTCAGATCATCTTTCCTACACCTCACTTGTTCCTTGTTTCCTTCCCTACTTTTTTTTTAACTACTTTATTATTATTTGTATTCCTTACTTTATTAGAGTATACACATGTCCAAAACAAAAACAACACAAACTAAACTCGAACTACGAGCAACTATCCTATCAAAACGACAACAGACAAAATGGTGTGGAGTTGGTCTATTGCGTGACATCATTCTCCTTTTAGCATACCTATTAACAGAGTGTAGGATGATCTCAGTAAAGGAAGTAATCTACGGTACTATCTTTGCAATACGTCCAATTCTAAATAAAATCAAAACTTTTGGAGGATAGTTATAACTGATAAGCAGTTTCAGTGATTCGCTATTCATCCATTCCAATAACTGTACAGGCAGATTCTAATCACTGCTGTACAAGAGTCATCGCTAAGACAAATAATCATAACTCAAATATTCTACAAGATGCTTGCAAATTATTGATATTCAACAAATATGATAATATAGTTGATGTTGGTTATCCAAGGTTGAGCATTGGTCATCCTGAGTGGGTTCGACTGGGATTGTCATTATTATTACAAAAGAGCAATAAATCTTCGGTTTATTGTCAAAGGTCTCAATAAATGTCAAGTAATAGAGAACAAAAGCCCACACAGACCTCATAAGGTGCAACACAATTTTGAACAATTTCTAGGTATCAGATGTACAATAGCTACCCTACACCTTCACATACAATCTACTGGATATGACTTTATGTAAAGAGAACATAATTTTTTTCAAGAGTAATGAATGGCTGTAGCTCAAAAACAAAGTTAAAATACTTTCGTCTTATCCAGGGTCTCAGATTGAACTTTAATTGAAAGGTTACATTATCATATATAGGGTGTTTTTTTGAGCCCGATAGAACTTGTAAATTGTAAAAAATAACACAAAAAATTAAATTGTAATCAAAATTTTTTTTTTATTCGAAAGATCAATACGTGACATT
Organism: Halyomorpha halys; assembly: GCF_000696795.3. Classification (NCBI taxonomy): domain Eukaryota; kingdom Metazoa; phylum Arthropoda; class Insecta; order Hemiptera; family Pentatomidae; genus Halyomorpha; species Halyomorpha halys. Next base: position 730,705 of record NW_027105546.1, read on the forward strand.
AACATTTGAAAATGATTTCGGGCATATGGGCACCGCGGCTGTTCTTGACGAAGCGCATTCTGGACGTCCAATTTTGGCCGTATGTCACGAATAACACGAACAATGCTGGCCTCCAAGGCGTCAATTGTTGCTGGTTTATCAGCATAAACCAGTGACTTCACGTAGCCCCACAGGAAATAATCGAGAGGTGTCAAATCGCACGACCATATGCGGCAATTTTGCTTATTAACAAACCCGTTAAGCCAAAAATGCGCCTCATCGCTGAACACAATTTTACAGAATGCGCTTCGTCAAGAACAGCCGCGGTGCCCATATGCCCGAAATCATTTTCAAATGTTAATGTCACGTATTGATCTTTCGAATAAAAAAAAATTTTTGATTACAATTTAATTTTTTGTGTTATTTTTTACAATTTCAAGTTCTATCGGGCTTAAAAAAACACCCTATATTTTCAGATCTTACATAAACCGAGAGACGGGATTTTCGTGCAGTTAACCGAAAAACATTCAGTAAAAAACCTAAAATGTGTATAAAAGACCTAAATCACCAACCATATTGTTTAATTTATAATATTAATACATGTAAAGCTTATCTATTGTCATTTTAATCAAATTAAACTCGCTAAATACTCTCTGCATGTATGCAAAAAAACATTAAAAACTAAACTATCGCAGTCACTTGTGTGGTGTAAACTTCAAAAATCACCATTAGTGATAGTTATGTGAAATGCTTCTTCCATTATTCAGGATTTTCAATTTTTTTTTACCCCTTACGTTCACGACTAGCTGTAATTTTTTATCCTAATCTTTTAGGTAACAACTTAGTGATAAAATCATTAAATGTAGAAGTTATACAATTCTTTAAAAACTAATACTCATCGAGGCATCTTAATAACCAATAAAATACAGAAATACTAAATTTGTAATTTTTGGGATCATGAAATAAAAATAATCTGTGTGCTTCCTTAAAGTGACCGAGAAGAGTTCTTGAACCGATCCAGTTTTTTTAGATCTTTCTCTTATTTTGCTCGAAATATCACGTTTCCCTCTCACGACTAAATTTGTATTATTGTTGCACAAAATTTAATACATGAACAAAATTTCTCCTAATTCTACAAATTTGTGAAATTTGTAAATTTCTCCTAATTCTACAAATTTGTAAATACATTAGTTATAGAACCGAATCGCTATAAGTTAGTAAAAATGTTTCTTTTAAATTTTTAATTTAGAGGATCTTGCGAACATCCCGATTTATTTGTACTTAA
>NW_027105546.1:732018-738270 GCF_000696795.3 Halyomorpha halys
ATATATAGAGAGAGAGAGAGAGATTTATCGTCAATGTTAGGTAAAAACTAAATCTTACAATTTTCAGAAGAGTATATTTTGTACTTTACCTGATCTGGAAAATTGTTTTCCAACTTCTTCACAAATTCTGGAAAACCCTAGAGAATTTATCTTTTATTATTTTTTTTCTATAACCTGGGACATTCCTGATTTTGTTTCACATAATTGAACTTATTATTAGCAATGACTGTTCCTGTAAAAAATACTCAATACAAAAAATATTAAAATAATCAATTTGTAGTGGAATTCCCCCTTCATAAAGAAGAGCGGATTATCCTTGAAAATCATTACTTCTTTTTGTTTTGTTTTTTCTCCTCATCCCTAGACTCATCCCATTACTTATTCATATTATTTATTATCAGCCTAAAGAAATAACCTCCTCCTTCCGAAATGAGAAAGGTAAAATAGGACATCAGGAAATCCCAAAACTATCTTGTGGCGCCATTGTAACTGAAAGCCAGTGGAGGTTGAGAGATAGTCTTAAGGATTAGGAATTGGATATTCTTTTTGATGATAATTGAAAACCACTCGATAAATGAAGATTTTGGTTCTAGGGAACACCAGTCTTCTATTGAACACCTTCCACACCCCATAGACTTCACAACAAAATCCTTTACGAACGTAAACATACTAGTATTGCTCCTTCTAGACCATTCATGTATACCTATCCAATATACCATTACATGTTCAAATTAACAAATCTACCTCTATTACTCTTCATATTTATTTTAGTCTTCAAAATAGTTCTTGTTTACCATCAACATTATTTAATCCAAGGGCGTATCCAGGATCAAACTTAGGGTGTAGGGGAGTACAATCCATAAGCAGTCAGGTTGTGGCATTTTAGCTCAGAAAATGCGAACAAAACCAAAATTTAAGAAAACTAGATTTAATTACAGCAGTGCTTTATTAGTTAATACAATTAATTTCTTGAAAAAAATTAATTATTTTAATTTCTAGGGGGTCCCCGGACCCCCTCCTACCTCTCTCTGGGTACGCTCATGATTTAATCGGTTCATATCCGACTTCTTAAAACACCCTAACGTAATAAGAACCTTCAATGGCCGATTACACAGCTCTGTATATTTCTCCTTGAATCCAAACCAAAAATAATAATAAATCAATAAATCAATGTAACCAAACCTGAAACCATTTTTACAAAGCACCGACCTATAATCACATTCCAATATACTTAACCCTCATTCCTTAGTCAAAATCCGTTTAATACCTTAATTCAACCAGGACTGATCCCTTGTATTTACAGAACATGCCAACAGGAAGGCTGATAATAAAAATGAATGTTAAATTGTTAAAAATTCCAATCAAGACCCCAAAATAAATTACTTATATATAAATCAGTTGTTCAACCACAGTTCAACATGTTAAACAAATTAAAGAAAACTGAAAGAATTCAAAATTAATATTTGGGAAAAACCAACAATTACCACGCTACAGAAAAAAAACCACTATGCTCCAAGACTGATACATATTTGGTAAAATAACGTCTTACGGTAATGCAATAGTTGAAGAAATTGGCAACTAAAACAAACCCTCTGTTACATGCTGCACTCATAGAAGACTTAGACAAATTGTACTAAGGTTACACTGTTCATGTATTTATTTCATCTTATAAAAGATAAATAAATACATGATCTTATAAATTAAAAACAGTTTTGTTTATATACTTGATTATAACATTTTTTTTATTATAATTATTTTAAACCAGACAAATAAATTCGCCATTGTTCTCTTGCCTATGATTTTTTTTTTTTATCTTCAGAGTCGCTCAGCTAAGCTTAGGTTAAAATTCATAACACTAAATACTATCTCTACTTACCAGAGTGGTGTGGCCAAACAAAAGGGGTCTGGACCCTCCCCGAATTTATGTAATACTTTCCGCTCTTCTTAATGTTTATCAATCTTCATAAAAATAATTGTTGATTAAATAAACATTTTAGTCTCAAAATATTTTTATTCCATTTATCCGACGTTTCGACCAATTCAGTCATCCTCAACGACAATCTTACAATTTTAGAACCAAAACATTTAAAAATCTACTTTATGCTGGCCATTCTGCCCAGGTCATTTCTATCAGTTTTCTGAAAGTGTTAAAATTATAAATAATTGTTGATATTATTTCATGAATAATATAATTTGCTTAGGGAATTATTGTGTTATACATATTGATCAGTATCGTCGCATAGGTCATACTATAGATCACACCATCCTCCCTTCCCGACCCAATACGATATCCTATCCTAGATCATTCTAGGTCACTTTTTACCCTCTCCTTTTTTTTATATTATATTTATGATATATTTTATATGAAGCTCGATCAGACGCTGTGGCAGACGGTGCTATATTAATCAAGACAAGATGATTAGCGAAGCAGGGGGGTACAGCCACCCTATCTTGGAGAGTATATTTCATTTACATATCCCATCTCTGTTGTCGGCCTGTCCCTATCTTCCTCGCCAACCCTGTAATTACTAGCACTACGTCAGCTCGGCCACACCCCCCGGTACGCTCGCGGCCTTCTTGTTCCCATTCACAACCCTGCTTCCTCTGAACCGACTGTACTTCCCACGCCACCGATTTCTGAAAACTTCCTCCAAACTAAAAAAAATAACATATTTAAAAATAATGTAATATTTATATAATTTCAATTTGAATGCTCGTCACTTCATTCATTATTATTAGGAATAAATTAATGAATAAGTATTATTTAATTTAATAATTTATTAAAATATTAATATTTAATAACAAAGCATTATAGGTTGAATTTTAATTCATATTATAATAATACGAATATTGAGACTGTTCAAGATAGGTTAGGTAAATGATTATATAGTAACTTATAATTCTAATGTAATGATACTTCATATTATTCTAATATTCAATTGATACATAAATGTATTATTTGTTAATTATACTAATTAATAATTATTATTAAAATAATATTAATTGAATGAGCAACCTTCTACTGTTGAGACAGTTTCAAGGGAAAGGAAATTATTCCTACATATTAATATATAAAACCATTGTATTTTAAATGTTTCCACTAACTTATCAATAAGTAAGTCCATAAATGCTTTCATATGTTTAACCTTCCAACAACTTGGAACTGAAATTCCTTAAAAACTATATAAAATTAGAAACACAGTTTGTTTGTTTTTATTTATTGGCGCCAAACTTCATTGGTCATCAACACTATTTATATTTTATTTAATTTTGCTTATATTCGTTTAATTTTGTTTATTTTTTAATATAATTATATATTATTTAATTTATTTATTTTATGATTTTTTTCTTCCGTTCAATGTTATATTTTTGTCAGTAAATGTTGTGATTTTAGAAACTGAAACACTAATTATATTGTCTTATCATCATCTCCGGGAGTTTTTGAAATATCTGAGTTTAGTCCTAAGCTATTGAGGTGTGGTGTGAAATATGGCCATTGTTGGAAAATATGGCTTATTGTTGCACTACTGGCTGTTCGGGGGCGTTTCTTTTGAAATAAGATAGGAGTGGGTGAGCCTCGTGTGACCTATTCTCAGCCTGGTCAGCACAATCTCCTCTCTACGGCATTTGCGACTGGAGGTACCCCAGGGATTGACGTCCTTTTTAATAATTTTTAATTTACTCATTGCCAAGATAGATTGTCATTTATCTTTAACTTCCTTTCCAAGAGGTTTGCTAATGTCAGAAATGTCTGATGGCGTTAAAATGGCTTTACCCCGTCCCGAAAGCGCAAGTGCTTCTGTTTCAGCGTGATTGGCTAGTTCATTCCCTGCAATTCCTACTTGGCTTGAAACCCATATAAATGTAACTGACATACCCATCCTGTAAGTAATGACTTTGTAACTAATGACTCAACGTTCAAAATTAAACTCTACAAACTATGCGACATATTCACTGCCGAACTAAATGCAATAGCAGCAGCACTTTATTTCTGTATGTCTTTGAACCACACCAATATAACAATAATTACAGGCTCGTTGAGCTCGTTGAAAGGTTTAGATTGTATGTATCCGGAGCATCCGGAAATTTTCTGCATCCATTTTTATCTAAACACTGTCTCTCTTCACTCTTCCTTAACAACCAACCGATTCACTTCTATCCTACAATAAAAACCTTGGGGTCACCATCGACCAATACCTCTCCTAGAATAATTACATTTCCCAAATCACACGCAAATCCATAACTGTACTCAAACAATTCCTAAGATTCCGTAATTCCTTTCCTCAGAACACCCGTCAGCTCCTAGTATTGGGTTTCCAAGGCGCTCTCAAGTCTTCCACAGGTATACTGAGTTGAAATATTTCCATCCAACCTCCCGAAGGCAAAGCCTCCTTGGTGTTTTCCCATTCTTCGTTCATCCATCCACTCAATAAACACCAGATCCCAACCGAGCCCTCCTATAGAACCTCCTTCTTTAGCAAATCCTTCGTCATACGTGCAACCTCCCTCTGGAATTCTCTTCCCATCTCCATTCACCAATCCTCATCCATTCTTTCCTTTAAGCAACACCTATTCCTTTACTTATTGTATAGCCAAACTTCCGTATCATTCTAATAAAATAAATAGGCATATATTGTTTAACATTATAAACAGTAGTTAAGCCAATATCCCAATGTAATTGTTGGTGTAAAACAAAGTTAAAATAAACCTATTTGTCACTATAACATATTATAATAATTTCTATCCTTCACAATTCTTGTATTTTGTATAGTAAATATAGTGTTATATTTTAATAACAGTAAAATATAAAAATTGTGAAGGATAGAAATTATTATTAAATGGTATAGTGACAAGGAGGTTTATTTTAACTGTGTTAAATTGACTCGAACATAATGATTTGAAAATTTTAATAAATTATTGTGAGCCTGTGATACTATAATTAAGATTGTCCTTGATGATGGCCAGGTCGGCCGAAACGTTGGAAAATTTTTGTTATTGTTGATAAAAATAATAAATTTTAAAGGCCTTAAAAAAAAAAATAGAAAACTCTGGAGGAACAGTTTCCCTATCAAGATCTAGGGTGATGTTTACTATTCGTGTGGAAACTCCCTAAAAACTTGGTCATTTTCCTGTCCGAGCGTGGACAAAAATGGCGTGGGAGAGGAGCTACGGTAGTTTTTAGATTGATTTTCTGCTGGAAGAGAGAATAAAAAAAAAGAAACATGACCTGAAAAGTGGTGAGATCAATAGTTTAACTTTGATTCAATAATGTTTATCTAGCTGTTAAATAAATTAAGTTTCTCTTTTTCAGTTTGTTGAATTGAATAAGGTCGAAATTGAAATTTTTTTTGTGTTTTGATACATTCGAAATAAAATTAGTTATATTAAATATGTATATATGTTCAATTTTATTAATAGCTTGTGATTTATTAAATAGATGTACATAATTTGTGCAATTTGCTGAATTGTGTGTTAAGTCTTTTTTACATGTTAATTAATATATTGCCATAATTTTCAATATTTTTTTCAAATTTCGAAAATCTGCACTCCAGTCATATCTAATAGAAGTACCTATATTTGCGTATTTTAATCACAATTTATGTATGTACTTCATGGCAATCTATGTGCATTGACATGATTTTATATGGTTAAAAATAGTAATTTATCCATATCCCTTAAACGGGATGAAGAAACTGCTCATTTCTAGGAAATAGAAAAAAATCATAAAATATATTACGGCCTATAAATGGAGTACTTTAATAATATTATAAATAGAATTGACCTTTTTAGAGAGCACGAAATAAAGCAATTAAATATACCAATATAAACCTGTCATCAGGCAATTTGGGAACTTAAAAATTATTAAATTATATGTAGGTATAAATGTAAAAATAAATATGTATAAAGTATAAATGTCGATTGTGAAATTTGGTGTGACTTATTTCGAAAACTTGCAGGATAAGTGAAAACGTAAACTCACACTTATGTTTCTTCTTATCTCTTAATTATGCGTTAAAAAATAACTTAACAAAGTTTAAATGGAAATCTCTCAAGATTCTCATGAATGTTAGCGCCGATTCAAGTGCATATTTAGAGAGGGCTAGGACTGACTCATAACGAGTAATGCCTAGTTTTACTATATCTTTTGTTTCATCAAGTTGGACATAAAAATTCAATGTCAAACGTCGTTGATCCTTGGTTTGAGCATCTGAAAACGCACAGTTTGCAATAAAAAAAAAAAATATATATATA
>NW_027105546.1:738320-768772 GCF_000696795.3 Halyomorpha halys
AGTTAAGTATTGGCGAAAGCAAAATGTCAAAAAAGAGAAGAAGGAATAAGATCTAACACGCTTGAACTGCTGTAACATACTGACTTTATAGGGTTCGGTACATCTTTATATATACACTTGATCAGCTGATCTACTCAGTCAGCTGACATCGAAGTACCATGTGACTGTAACATATATATATTACAAAGACCAATAATAAAATATATTCTCTTTTAAAAGATAACTGGATATAAGATAAGCTGGATATCGTTGAGAACGAACTCCAAGACACCAGGCATACTCGGTATGGTAGCTAATCCTTGCTGTAACCAATCATTTACATGTGATATACAATTTTTTTAATTTTTTCATTCAATTATTTATATTTATAACTGCATAAAAAATACATACAACTAGTAAATATGATGTTAGTTATATAATGACAAAATACAGACATGTGGAGAATCCAGCCATTGATAGTACTCCAATAAGTCTTCTTGAGGAGAAGATCTCGAGGCCATCTTCTTTTCAGATGTCTAGAAGGATTATCAGGTAATAAAAGAGAAGCCAGACTAGGAATAAGTGGGTTTGGGTGGTTAGGAAGTTCATCACGGAAGGATTGGTATCTGGTTCTGGCCAAATCGGCCAAATTTCTGACAAAGTTAGGGGAATTAAGGATTTTACGAAGAATTTTGGATTTTAATAATTGGATACAGGAGGAGTTCGAAGGCCTTATTATAGTCATATAAATGAGTCTTTTTTTGTTAATTAGTTGGAAGTTAAGAACGTTTGCCTATTAAGGGCTGTAATAATTTGGAATTTTTAAAAATCAATTATTGAATCCGAACACCAATAAATTGCTTTATTTGGATTATTTTGGTTTTATTTGACAATCAATCGTTATAACCATGGTTGCAAAAAAAAAAAAATTCGTCACTATAACCGAGACGTCGTTATATCCGATATTGTAAGTGATATCCAGTGTATCTGTACATTGTATATGGTATATTAGTTATTCTATTTAACAAATTAATAGTTTAAAAGGATCAAGTCTATAATAATTTCAAGCTTGAAATCAGAAAACGTTAAAAAGTAATAATTTGAAGAGAATGGCGTTACCAAATCACAAGGTTTGTGTTATCTCACGAATAATGACATCACTACCAGTTTTGACCCAAATCACAAATTCCTTAGTTTTTTACCTTCTATTTCAAAATAGAATTTCTAATTCACAAAATTTAGAGCCGTAAATCTCTAGAGATCTGCCCACCTCTCCCCACCTGACATTAATGTCATGGGTCTGATCCCTTGAGAGCTATGTAGTGTTTCGTATACCGAGATATGGCGAAAAGTAGGTCACTACAATCGAATTTTTATAATTTCATCCCGAAATACTTAAAAATATCTTCTAATTTCATCAAATATTTTTATAAACGTGATAAACAATCAGTCATATTGCATGGATAAAAAACATATATCTGAATAAAGAAATTTTAGCTCTGCTAGAGAACGTGACGTAATGATAATTCCATTCCAGACATCAGTGTGATGAATGGCCTTTCACCAAAACTTGACTTGCTCCATCTGATAAATATTACGGTTTAACCGCTCCCAGCGCAACACTCATCTTAAAAGTTTTAGATTTATGGAATTAACTATTCTATGAATATCATGTACAGAATTTAGTCATCCGTAAACTAATTTCATGACTAAAGTGGAGGACCTATGAAGAAAATAAAAAGTTATTTCCCTTGAGATTTTGATTTTAAAAAATATGGCTTAGTTTTAAAATATATGTATTAATACCAGCATCAGTTAGTAGCTGTGTATAAATGTTTTCCAACATTTTGTCAAATAATAAATTTAATGACTATTTTTAGTAGAATTAAATTTTACTTAAATAAAGTAATAAATAAATTTAGCTATTAATTATATAATTGTCATTTTTAAATGCAATTCTTATTTTTATTTATTTTTTCTTACGAGTTTACTTGAAATCTACCTATATGATCACGTCGTTCACACAAATGAAACTTTAATCATATTCAAAATTATTTTGAGATTTGTTTTAAAGCGTATCATTTGTCATTTGGTTATTATTTACTGATATATTTCCTCAAATCTCTCCTGACTCAGGATAAAACCGCCAATCAATTAATTCTATACATCATCTTTCTTATTTTCTTTATAAATACTATATTGAAACGATGTTTTACAACTTAATTGTTTGCATAGCCAAGTCTCCAGTATCCAGTCCTTACAACCCAAGATCTTGCATAAAGTGCCTGATTCTCCTTATTACGTCACAAATAAACTCATCCATAAAGACCTTCGTTGCAGAGTTGGCCCAAAACAGATATACGTCTTTTCATTCCAAACTCCGTACCCATTAATTCTTAATCTCTCATCCTCAACAATTCCTGTTAATCCTCCGAGGCGTCTGAAAAGAAGATGGCCATGGGAACTTCTAATTTAAATTAATGCTTGAAGTACCACCAATCCCAAGATTTTCAAGTGCATATGAAACAAGCAATATATTTACTTATTGTATGTATTATTTGTACAGTTGTAAATTACATTAAATAAAAGAATAAAAAAAAATTAAAAAGATACATGCCTCACGTATAATTAAGGATCAAGAACTATAACTATTAAAACATTACTCTATTGCCTATAACATTGCTCTCATACAACTCAATGCTTGTGCCTGAATTAAATAGGAGTGAACTGGAAGAACGTAAATGTGGGTTTGTTTTTTATAGCACTTAGTCAGTCTGTTATTTCTCTTTTGTATTTTGTCTATTTATATTTAGTGTTGTTTGTTCTGTCTTTAGGCCAAAATAGACCACTTTATCCAAACTTTACACCGATACGAAAGACAAAGACAATATAGAGCTACAATCTAATGTGAGATTCCCTGTTAAGAAAACTGCGGGTATTCCTATTATGGAACTTGGGAAAAGTGTCTCAAAAGAAGATTATAGCAACACAAATATTGTTGTACCTCAGAAACAAAAAAAAAGCCAATAAACCTGACCTAACTGCTCTCCACATTTTTAGACAAATAGAACATTCAAATTTTATATATTAAAATCTTAAAAAAACTTTAAGTGAAATTTAAAAATAAAAGATGAGTATTATGGAAAAATGTAAAAATTGGGCTATCTACAAATCTTTTTCTGGTGTGTTTGCTACTGCTACAAATTTTTCATTAATTAATTTGATAAACCCTACAGAGCATCTTCTTGCAGACTTCTTTGTATACTTTCTCCTACTTAGTTTGTTTAAGAGGTAAAAGATACCTTCGGAAGGGCAATCAACAGATACACGGTCCTAAATGAACTTCGGTCAAGGGAACCCCCCTATGCCACGGATGAAGAATCACAGAGCCACTGAAGACTGGGAGATGAAGAAGATGGACAAGCACTTATAATATTTAAACAATCCTCGGAGGGCTGATGGGATGGCGCTAACGAGCAAGGGTAGAAGCGGTAATGGGACGGCAATAGATCTCTGCCTCTCTAATAACAGACCAGTACCACCTCCCCGCCACACACATCTCGGCTAAATAAATAGTCCCGTGCAGCCAGCTCAAATCTCACCCAAGGCTGTCCCACACTAATCAGTAACCCAACAACATCTTCACTGCTAATTCTCTCTGATTCTTTGCCATTTGGTAATATTGTGGACAAACCAAATTTCTTCTCAACGAACTTTACCTCACGGATACAACAGGATCTATGAAAATTGCTGTAAATGGTACAAGCTCAAAGTCCTATTGAAGTATATTACACAGATAATTAGGAAAGATATTGAATAATTGGGGTGCCTGCTGGCACGCGCCTTACTACAGTGCCACCGTACTACTAACTACTGATTCGAATCCAACAGTGAAAGATAAAGATTCTCTGTTGCATTGTAGCCAGGAGTCAACCTTCCTGGAGCCCTCCTGGGTTCAACCAAACCTCATAAAGTTGGTACCCTTAATTGAAGAAAAATGTAGCAGTTCAACGTGATTTGGAAAGAAATTATCTCCTTGTATAATCGTTGTTCACAAAAACAGTAGTTCCAAAGAATTTATCTTGTAATGGCAAGATTGTTAATTCTTCAACTACTTAATAGTAGTAGATGTTAATAGTCGGTGTTAGTGGAGAGACATGGGTTTGCTACTGGCGAAATTATCATAAAGTAATATATTTGTTAGTAGTAATATATAGTTTTATTTCACAAGTATGTTTCTTTCAAACCTATGTTTATTTATAATTCATTTTATGTTTCATTATTTTACATTCGTTTCAGTGACAAACCCATTTGGAACCTCTCGCCATATGATTAAATAATTAATTATGTGTGTGTTTTGTTTGGCTAAAAAAACTTAATATTTTTGTTCATAATAGTTGTGTTATCTGTTGCTATTTGTTCGTGAATAAACATTTTTGTTTATACCAATAAATATTGTACCTAATGATTCATCTTTCATCATTACAATAAGAACATCTAGGAAAAACTCATGACCCTACATGGGTCTCAGCAGTTTACAATATTATTATAGAACAATTTAAACCAAAAATAGAGAAACACTTTGATCATGAAATTATCAATGACGAGACTAGAGTCTCAGAACACCATCTGGTTTCCTAACTTTTTTTAATGGCCATCTAAAGCAACTTGAGGCTATACATTATCATCATATAACAGTAAATGTAAATGATCGAACAGGATCAGACAAACCTATATGGAGTTAGCCATCTTACGAATTCAAAGGTAACCAAAAGTAATATGATTTTTCCCGCAGATCTAATATTCAATTTATACCTATAACGCGAAGCAGGCAAAATATTAACTAAAGGATAAAAAGAAAAAGAGGGAATGAACGAAATAGTACAAGAGCTCAAGAGGAGAAAAAAGGCAGTTATTTCTCCCCAATTATTGATTACTTTAATGAAGAATATGTATAATTACTAATCAAAACTGATGAGTCTGCCATGCATACGTAGGGGGAATAAAATATGGCGGCTGTTTCAAAAACGTTAAAAATAATCAATTTTTCATTCTGAGCTCTGTATCTTTAAAACTACCAACAACAATAAAAAATCTAAGAGAACTTCATTTAAAGTAGAGTAATTTGCTAAAATATAAAATTAGAACTATTTACGTTCAATAATTCCCGATATATAGCTTTTAAAAATGCAACATTTCATAAAAAAATTGTATAGAATGTAGTGAAAGATCACTATTTAGTGAATTTATTTTGAAAAATCTATATCTACATTTGATCTACAGATGTCTATTAGCACTCACATTAAAGCTAGTTTAATGGGCTACAAAGCAGTATATATTGTTTATCTTCCTAGGAATAGTAGTTTTCACGATGTTTGCTAAAATAAATTGATTTACAATTGTTCGGACAAATTTTTATTTGCCAAATTTATATTCATATGCGAATATCATAAAAAATACTACCCCTACAAAGATAAGTGTTATAAACTAAATTATAGTAAGTTAAATTTCCTTTATTTGAGACATATGTGCTTCTTATGGATCTAAAGATATATTTTTTCAAAAATCCAACATTTTATGCGAAGAACCAGAAATTAACATTTTGTGAATTTATTTTGTCGGATACCATTAAAAACCACTAATCCTACAGAGGTAAAGGTCATAAACTACCTTATAGTACATTAAACTATTATTCATTAAATTATAAAATTCATAAACTATTACGTCACTTAGTTCCTGAGATATAGCTTTCTCAAAATAAATAAACTAATCACTAATCTTTAAGAACATTTTTAAGAAATGTTGCTTTTTAAAAAGATATATCTCGAATACTACTTAACGCAAATAATTCTATTAGAGCTGATATTTCAGCAAATTTACTCTTCTTGAAATAATGTTCTTTAAGATTTTCTGGTGTTGTTGGTAGTTTTTAAAATATAGAGCTCCGAATGAAAAATAATGTTTTTTAAGTAATTGAAACAACCACCGTTTTTTACTTCCTCTATCAATACTTGGCAGACTCGTCAGGCTTGACTAGTAATTATACATAGTTTTCATTAAAGTAATCAGAAATTTGGGTGAGATAACTGCCTTTTTTTCTTCCCGGATCTTGTACTAAAAGGAATGAAAGGAGTAAGTATGTTGTGTTATGTTCCGAGAGAAGGGAGGTCATCACTTTATTTGTGACAAAGTGTGGAGCATTGAGGACTTCATAAAGGGTTTTTTTTATTGAAATATATAATTGATATTTTTAACAAACGACGTTTTATCTCTCACTGTACAACTTAATTATCTTGGATATATTTTTAGGGATAATTTTTAGTAAATCTTATAGGAAGAATAAAGTAAATTCTTGATTTAGGAAGTTACTATCCGCATACTATGACTTACTATCAATATTGTTATGATTTGTAGGCGAATATTGATACGAATGTCGTATTGAGGTAAACTTTCCGTTTACATTCTTCACGATTTCGGTCGGTTCTACCACGCTGGAGGTGATACGGCTAGATCCACCAGGGTCGGGCTACAGTAGATATTAATAGTTCTCGATGGTCGATACGACTAGGCTCTGGTCTAGGAGGGTGGAGTCTAGCCGTACTAATAAATCTGTAGATACCCGGAGCCGGACAGCGCTCTGCCGGTGGTGCATCGATAGTGCTAATTTGTGATCCCCGAGCACGGACCTTTACACGGCTATTCTTGTTTATATTATCAACAATGAAAAATTACTATTCTTACACAGATTTGTGTGAGTGGTTTCTGTCGAGAAGTGAACTATTTCTACTATGTTGTACGCATGTTTAGAACCACTATAGTGCACTAAAAACAAAATGTTATTTTTTATGGAGGGCTTGTTATGAAAATTAAGAGCCATTAGTAGGCGAGGGAGTTGAGGCGTAGCGTTAGTAACCTCAAAAAAGTTGGTTAGCTATAAATAAGCTTCCCCCATCCTCTCTCATCATCATCTCTGAGAATGCATAAAATAGCCGTCCGTAGCTCAGGGAGTTAGTAGCAGGTCTTACCAATCTGAGTTCTGCGAGTGACGCCGGTTCGAATCCGGCCTTGAGCGTTAACTTTTTTCATTGAGTGAAGGTCCAACAAAATGAAAAACTTGACCCCCTCCACTTCCCACCGCCCATATGTCAGAAATGGTCAGGAAGGGGGTAATTTAAAAAATAAAAATAAAAAATATTGAATGCGTAACTAATATTAAAAATGAGTTAGATGAAGGATAAGAAGAACTAATGACAGTTAGGGAGAATAAGCAATGAGCGCTGTTCTCCATCAGGTCTCACACGTTACTTCTTTTTATTGTGTTGGACAGCACAATATTTCTCTTCTATATAAAAAATAAGTACATTTGTACTGCTAACTGCAATATTTTGGAGTGCAGTATTTTGTTATGAAGTACTGTTACTAGACGTACGGTTATGTGCAAAGAGAACACAAAATAAGTTTGGTCAGAATCACGCACGACTGCCAGATTTTTCCCCAATTTAGTGTACTAAGGTACGCTGAAGCGCTTCCGAACCCACAGGGTTGATTCACAAATACATTAACATTATAAATAATTATTAGTCACAGCCGAATTCGAACCCGGATCCTTAGAGTTAGTGGTTCAGTGAGCAACTCCACTGTATATACAATATAAAAATATTATGTTTCGTAATCACAGGGAAACATGCGTATGTGACGAAATTTAGGTATATATTTAATATAGTTGATAACATGGCTACATTAAGCACTAAGAAGGTATTCCTTAGATTAAGTAATTACTGGACCGTGTTGCGTGGCTTGTTGGCAAGTACCAGCACGTCATAAACTTCTCCTTCAAAGTGCGATCGGCTTAGTCATAAACCGATATATCTCATTAAGTCCTCATTAGATCATTAGCAGGTAGTGTTTACTTTCAGTTTATGGTACTCAGAACACATATTATGCAATCAGCGCTTAATTCTGGATATTAAATCGATTGGAAGTTAGATGTGTGGCTTTCCAACTAGTGATAACATTAAAACAATTTAAAAAAAAAAAAGTTAAACATTTCTAAAAAATTACTTTGGTAAAAATAAGTAAATATAGTTGTTGAATTAATAGCCAGCACTAAAGAAGCTGTGCGTTGCATTGTAAAGTACTGCTAAAGCTTTTATTTTACACTAACCTACCTATATATGGAATATATAGCATGTGAATTTATTCCGATTGTGAAAAATTGTCTTTACATATTTTCCGATTCCCTTAGTCGAAAAAATGTTTGCCACTTTATAAAATAGATTTTTGACATATTTCGATTTTCTAGAAAACGATTAACGATTATGATTTCGTTATCTGTTGTTAAACTATTGTATTCTAGACAGGAACAAATCCATATTTATTATTTCCACCACGACAAACCCTAAAATACAAATTTTTATCGTAATAGAAAAACAAAATGTTCGCCTTCTTGGGAATATATGTTGGGTGGCAAGTGAAGGTTGTGTTTTATTGTTATATTTTAATACTATAAATAAGTTTCATTCGAAATATTAAATTTTTTTTTTTAATTTTGTTTATTGACAAATATTATAATCGGTCATTGCTTTAGACTAAAAGTAACAGTGATATGATTGTGAGCATTCATGCAAAAATTAAAACAAAAATAATGTAAAGTGATAAAGAATAATAGAAGTAATTTGAACTAAAATATTTTTTAATTAAATATCCATTCTTTTACAAACGGTAAGGGGTAAGGGGTATAATAGATTTCTGCAGCGCGGAGCAGATTATATATTAGCAGATATTATTGTCCCTTTCCTCACATAATATATTATAAACTTAAAATTTAAAAATTTCAACCATTTACCTTTCGTCGTAAACCCATGACCTCCTACCCCGCAGTATTTTTTAATAATACCCCACTTATTCCTGTCGAACAGATACAATTACTTAGGACTACATCTGGACAAACGACTGACATGGAATCCTCATACAAGACTGAAAAGACAGGAGACTGCTCGTCATTTCCGACTATTACAACATTTACTAGACAAGCGGCCTAAACTACCAATACATTAGAAAAGACTGATCTACTTGACTACAATGAGACCTATCTGTACATACGGAGTTGAGCTTTGGGGCTTCACTAACCCATCAAATTCCTTCCGAATCCAATCCTTATAGTCCAAAATCCTTTGTAAAATCCTTAATGCCCCTTACTTTGTTACGAATCAAGCCATCCATCAGGACGTCAATGTCTCATATGTTCCCGATTTGGCCGGAACTAGATACCAATCCTTACATGATAAACTCCCCAATCAGCCAAATCCACTTATTTCAAATCTGGCTGCTTCTTCTTTACCTAATAATCCTCCTAGTCGTCTGAAAAGAAGATGGCCTCGAGATCTTCTTCTCTAGAAATGTTATAGGAGTTCTATCAATGTTTGTCAAGATTCTCCACATGTTTGTATCATGTCACTATGTCACCTACAGCAAATTTACTTGTTGTATATATTTTAATACAGTTGTAAATAACAAAAAATAAATGATAAAAAAAAAATAAAATTCAACATCTAGAGAGAAAAAGACTATTAACAATGTTGTATTGCCCAACTTCATTGGGTTTCCTTATACACAGCATACTTATGACTAGTGAAGCCCTTTTTTTATAATCCTATTATTAATTATTTAAAACACCAAATTAATTCAACTTATCCATAAATTCGATTGATCTCCCTGATAATTTCAATAATTTGTATGTTGTTTTCGATTAATTGAGATCATAAGAATTTTTTTTATCTTTTTCGGTAGATTGTACACTCTTAGTTGTAGCAGCTGTTTAAGATTACTGTTTGTGGAGAGCTGAATCCCTGGAGATTTTTCTGCCGTTAGGAAAGTGTTATGAAGCCACTTGTGGTCCTCCCCTCCAATAATATGCACTATTTATTTACATATATTTCTCGCTAAATTTGGGCAAAGATTATGAGTCGAAACTCAGTATGTAAGATTGTTTCCAGAATAGGGCGTACTTTTATGTTCTTATGTAACTCTACAGCTAAATTCAGTTACAGGGTTGATAATTTGTATATGAATTGAGTTGATGTAATTTAATTGCCTTTTAAGTCACGATTTTTCATTTATTTTTTTTTCAGGTAAGCCTTACTACGAACTGTTTACTCACTTTTCCACCGTTTTCAAAAAAAGCTCCTTTTCTCTCACTCATTTTTGATTTGTAGTAAAACGTATATGTGGCATAATTTTACAACTTGATGAAAAAAAAATCAAAGATGAAATTATCAACTTGATTGTTATGCCTAGAAAACAATCCTAAATTGTAAATAAATCACATTGAGATGAAGTAACCCAAATGTACCAACAAAATATATCGATTGCTTACTTCACAGTGCTCCTAAGTACATATCCACTAACTTTAGGAAAAATACAATTAAAGGTTCTCACTTTTAGAAAAATTACTACTCTTTATATAATTTTTGACTGAACAGATTTAGGCATAAAATCAAAATCTGTTCAGTCAAGAAAATAACTGAAAAGTGGAGATTTTTTTAAAAGAGAGAACCTTTAATTGTATTTTTCCTAAAGTTAGTAGAAATGTACGTAGTACTACAGTGAAGTAAGTAATTTTTTTTTTTTAATAATTTATTTATTGATATTTACAACTGTATACATATATACACATCAAGTAAATTTACTGTAAGTGATATTATGACATGATAAAAACATGTGGAGAATCTACCCATTGGTAGAAATCTAAAAACATTTCTAAAGGAGAAGATCTCGAGGCCATCTTCTATTCAGACGTCTAGGAGGATTATAAGGTAGTGAAGGAGAAGCCAGGTTAGAAACGAGTTGGTTTGGGTGGTTGGGAAGTTTATCATGGAAGGATTGGTATCTGGTTCTGGCCAAATCGACAACATAGGGGACATTGAGGTCCTGGCGGATGATTTGATTTGTGACAAAGTAAGGAGCATTAAGGATTTTACGAAGGATTTTTGACTGTAAGGATTGGATTCGAGAAGAATTAGATGGTTTAGTGGAGCCCCATATATAGCTCAACTCCGTATGTCCAAATAGGCCTTATAATAGTCATGTAGATCAGTATTTTGTAATGGATTGGAGGTTTGGACCGTTTGTCTAGTTAATGTTGTAATAGTCGGAATCGACGAGCAGTTTCCTGTCTTTTCAGTCTTGTATGAGGATTCCATGTCAGTCGTTTGTCCAGATTTAGTCCTAAGTACCGGATCGGTTCAACAGGAATGAGTGGGGTATTGTTAAAAGATACTGTAGGGCAAGACGAAGGTTTACGACGAAGGGTAAATGTGATTTGGTGGGATTTATTGGAATTTATTTTAATCCTCCAGTTTTGGCACCATTCTTCGAGGGTGGTGATGTGGGATTGGGATACAATGAAAGGATCATTATTCACTGACAATATGCAGGTGTCATCAAGTAAAATTTAAAATCCTGTTCGAACGGGTATGAGAAGAATCCGAAAAATACCTCCCCGATAACTTTCAATACATTGCAATAGTATACTATGTTTGGGAAAATACGACGAAAAGTGTCTATCGAGCTCCCAGAAAATCTTACAGATCGATTGTCAATTTCGAGAGACTTGCTGGCTGTCACACCTGTTATAAAAGAAAAAGAACGATCAGCCTACTGGAAAAAATTTACATTTTCCATCCGCCTTGAAACCTTCTCACATGATCACGTGTTTAGACACGGGACTAATCCCAGATGTTGGATGTAATAAAAAAAAAAAATAATAATTCCCTTAAGCCCTATCAGTTACAAATGGTTTCAGGAGCGGACAAAAAACTGAAAGAGAGCCGAAGAGACCCGTTGACAGAACACAACACCTTCCCCGATCCAAGCAACGATAAGGGACTTCCACCGGGGCAGGAATAGATTAGCTCAGGCGGGCATCGACACAATTGCCTCCGGGTATCTCCCCGACAGATCGGCCGATCTGTCCCCTCCTCGTGTTTATATTTATATACAACAATATTATCTGCCAGGTCCTTCTGTGGTTGTCATTTCCATTGTGTCCTCTACGGCTCAGTGCGTTTTGGGGAAGTGGAAGAGTTAACCGTCTCTGTCAGGATTAATACGGTTCGGTTCTTGAGGTACATCAAAGCATTGATAACAGTAGTGGCAGCCTATAAAAGAGGTAAAACGTAAATAAATTATGTAAAAATGATTATTATGTCAATAATTAGAAATATTCATGTAAAATAAGCGTAAAACTACTTTTTTATTATTTCATTGTAAATTTCCTTGGATATAAATCATCAATTATTTCGAATTAAAAAAAAAATCAGTTTTGTTCACCGAAGAAGTTTATAACGGTTATCTTCATGATATGTGCCTAAATATGTTCACAAAATATCAATATATTCTCAAAAAAAACAAAAATTTTAAGTAGTTCTTGAATTTCAATTTCTCTTAAACCTACATTTTTGTTTTTAAATAATGAAAAATTAATTTTAACTTATGAGAAAATATATCATTTTCTTTTTTGAACATTTGAAATTCTTGCAAATATTGTTACTAACGAAACTATTTGAAGATATAAGAAACATTAATGTCCTAATCTATGATTTGATTTGTGACACAGTAAGGAATATTAAGGGTTTTGGGTTGTAAAATTGAATAAACAATTCCATGGTTTAGTGGAACCCCAAAGCTCAACTCGTTAAGTCCAGATAGGCCTTATTGTTGTTATATTAATGAGTCTTTTGTAAGTGTTGTAATAGTCGGAATCGACGAGCAGTTTCGATTAATACTTTTTATTATTAACTGTGTTAAAAACACTATTGTCCATCAATTCTCTGTTAATGTCATATTATAAATTATATAATAACTTATTAATTAAAAATTAGTATATAATAATTAAAAATCTGTACCACTAAACCCATGAAGGGTTAAGGGTTCAGTGCTTTCATAAAGGAAGAACTGTTACTTGACTAACGGTTGTGCAAGGAGGTGATTTAATCGGAACCTCGACCGTGAGATTCTCCCCCCCTACTTTATGAGGCTGGGGGAACCCTAGAGTTCTTCCGAACCAACAGTGTTGACTCACGGCTACAGTAACAAAATAAATAATTATCTGTCATAATATAATATAATTAATATATAAAGCTTTTTTAGTTTTTTATTTATTTGGTTTCAGAATCTATGTTAACCTTATTTTGGCATCTTCCGATAGAAACCTATTTTTTTTTTTAATTATGCTATAACGATTAATGTTTCTGTTACATTAGGAAGATAGTTTTGAATAGTTGAGGTGGATTGATTAATTTTTTAAATAGAGAACATACAATTAATCTGCGCTGTAATAATAAGCAGAATTCGCGGAATAAGATGGTAATCGCAAAAAGCTAGGAAATTATCATAAATTAATACTATTTATAATTGTTATTATTAACCCTGTCAAAATCATTGATATCAATCAATTCTCTGTGATTGTTATATTACAAGTTATACATTAACTTATTAATAATTAGTTATATTAAAAAATATTGATAAATGTTGAGCTATTCGTCTGTTCGATTTTTTTCTCCGCCTAACTTCATTCAAGAAACAGAGTCTTCGATTTCCAACTCGTCTGGAGCATGTGAATTATTTTGTATGTTGGAGCGTGACAGAGCGTGTTTAGCGCTTCCGTTTTTTTGAGGGATGTTCTGTCTGATGAGGGGGGCTCTGTCTGAAATTTATGCCAACAAATATATTTCCTTTTTATTTTTACCCTCTTTCTAATAAAAAATTATGATTAACTTTCTCATACTATATAAATTTATATCTACAATTTATGACCTGGGAATGTCCTGTTCCACTTAAACACAATGAGATGAACAGTCATACGTTTGTCTATCAACAAATTTGCAGAATTAAAAAAGAGATTGTTACAAGTAGTTACAAGATCAAAAACTGTCAATCAAAATAAGTATTTGTAAATAATATATTTGTATCATAAAGAGAGCAAAAAAAACTACATTTACGATTACACTTTGTCAGATCAGTTAGTACTACTACATAATTAATGAAAATAATGAAGTGTGAATTAAAATTTAATTACTATAATAATTAAAACGAATTTTTAAAGTAATGAACATCTTCATAATTAGGAATCATACCGCATAAATAAAATTTAATATAATGTTAATATTATTTTGAGTCGATTCAGACACTCAAACGCTTACATTTTATTTAATATAGATAAATGATTAATTTTTAATTTTAGTTTTAAAAATTAAGATTTTTAATCTGTGTACTAACTCAAGGAAAACGCTTGCCAGCATGATAGTTTCATATGTGACGTCATTTAGACATAAAAAAACAACACTGATTTAGCGATTCACTCTTTTTAACTGTTTTTAAATAGCGTATTTTGCTATTAAAGGATATTCATTATTTTATTTCAAAAAACAACAATTTAATATGGTTTCTTTAAAGCAAAAACTACAAATTTTCCTAGAATCGATTCTTTATTGTAAGCGAAATATTTCTCAACAAACCCGGATTTCTGGGAAAAATCTGGCGCTCGAGAGTGATTATGACCAAATCATCCCCTTGAACAACGGTTGTTCTAGTAACGGTTCTTCCTTACAAAATACGGCACCCCTGATCCTTCATGGGTTGCAGTGGTACAGATTTAATTGTTTTTTAATTAATAATTTTGGTTCTCCAAATATTTTAGTTTTGACTACTGTTAGGACTTGGATAAACAGTGAAAACAATTATGTTTCGTGGAGAGTTATAGTAATATTTTTGTTATAGTAATATTAGGCACTGCACAAGATCGATAAGGGATATAAATCAAATGCTTATCAAACAAAGAAAACTAAAAAAAAAAGAAAGCCTAGCGTATGTTTATTTCGAAATGACATCATGCCAAAACAATAATGTCAGCTTGCTTTTTTGCGCAACAAAAAAATAAATAAATAAATTTTAATAAGCAGTTTGAGACATAATAGCGATTTAAGAATAAATAAATAAAAACTCAGGAGGATTATTTGAACATACTTCATGCTTCACCGATAGCAAACAACACTTCTCATAAAATTTGCCACCGATATTAACCATACTCTGTTGAACAGATTCGATACTAGGAATCTTGTCAATAGACTTACTTGGAATCCACATACAAGACTGAAACGACTAGAAACTGCTCGTAGATTCCGATTGCTACAACACCTACAAACGCTCTAAACTTCCCATTCACTACAAAAAATTAGTATACACTATGATAATCAGACCAATTTGGACATTTGGAATTGAGCTCTGAGGCTCTACCAAACCAAATTTCTACCGCATCCAATCCAAAATCCTACTTAAAATCCTTGATGCTCCTTATTACGTTACAAATAAACTCATCCACAAAGACCTTAACATCCCATTCGTTGCAGATTTGGGCCAAAACAGATATGCGTCTTTTCATTCCTAACTCCTTACCCATGCTAACCCATTAATTCTTAATCTCTCATCCTTAACAATCCCTGATAATCATCCGAGGCGTCTGAAAAGAAGATGGCCACGGGAACTTCTAATTTAAATTAATGCTTAAATGTGCAAGTGTAAATGAAGCATACAACATATTTACTTATTGTATTTATTATTTGAACAGTTTAATAAATACAATCAGTATTAATCATGCTAGATATTGTGTTATCTTTCCACGTATGCCTCGTTTGACGACAAATTTTGTTTTCATTTCTAAAGCGAATAATTTATTGATGGTTTTAACAGACTAAAAAACCGTTGTTATTACTGTAATCCGGAGAGAGGATCTAACCTAGACAGAAATTTTTCAGAGAGCTCTCATCGCTATTGATTGGCGGTGAAGGCAGCCAACGGAACGAACTTCTTCTGTAACGACGTTCCCGCTGAGGACACGGCTCTTTATTTCGGTTGCGGTCGCCTGCCCAAACCTCAACTGAAACAAAAATAAATAAAATAATTACATATCTAATGAATCCTTTCCAATATTCGCTGATCCTTTTCGGCTTCACGTTCTCCGGCTCTTATATCACACCCAAATATCCGTGACTGTTACGATTAGATTGGATACGATCCTGCGTTTTTGTTTCGAAGGGAAATCACGTTTTGGAAAATTCCGGTCACTAAATAGCAGAGAGCTGGCGCAATCCGGGTGGTAGAACCCAGATGTTTTCTTATCGTAACGATATCTTCCTGGCTTCTTATGAAACTCGGTAATTTTTAATATGTGTCTTCCCTTTGTACGGTGATTTCAATCGTTCATTGATAATATACCGGCATTAGTCCCGCCTGATCTGGTAGATCAGAAACGGGCATTTTTAAGACTAATTTACTATTAAGTAGAATAACATCATCACCTCCTTCCTTATATCCAAAAAGCCTAATATAATTGTACTTTATAGGGATATTTATGACGTATTTTGATCTCAAAGATCCCAACGATCAATGGAGTAGTAATCTTATATATATTTTATTTTATACCAGATCGGCCTGGTGGCCCTTACATGGTTGATATAACCGTTATATTATATATATATTTTTATTAACAGTTGATTATGGGGAAAGAGGGTATAATCTCGTACAAAAGACACCCCTAACTGTATACAATGTTTTTATTAAAAGAAGAAAAAAATAGATGGATAAGAATAATGCTTCTTAATAAAAGAGGAAAGTAAAATTAATAACAAAAAATAATGATATTAGTACACTTAAATAAAACAAACAATTGCCCTCTAATAGTAAAAAGAAACAAGTTAATTGAAAAAAAGGGACGAGAGAAGAAAATAGAAAATAATAATAATAATGAATAAATAAAATGAGTAATAATAAAAAGTAATATAGAGGTAGTGTGACTATAAATTAATTTTATATTTATTGAAATTTATAACAGAATGTCCTGCAGCAGTCTGGGCTTCAGTCTTCGGGTTGAGGTTGGGTTTCCCAAGTTGTAGATCTCTGTTCCTTTAACTGTCGGCTACAGGGAGTGGAACTTCATGAACCGTTTTTTGATATAATCCTCTATTGACTCCATATGTAATTCGCGATGCAATTGGCTATTTCTTATGAACCAAAGAACATTAACTGCGATTCTTAGGACTTTATTTTGAAAAGATTGTGTTTTTTCCTTTTCGTGAAGGATGCCGCTCCCCAGACTTCACAGCCATGAGTAGTAATCTTAATTTTACTGTTTTTTAATGCTAGATATTTATATAAAGACATTTTCAATATATCTAATACTACACCAACAACAATTAAAAAAAAAACTCAAGATATAAAAAATTGAGTTAAAGGTTCTCTTATGCGATTTATTTTTTTTTTTTTATCATTCAGTTGATACAATATCAATCCTAAATTCATTTGCTCAAAAACGTTATTCACAATCTGAATTTCTTTAAGAAAATACATCAGTGGCACTGGTCCATAAGAAGTAATGTTGTATTATTCTAGAATGCACTGTTGTTTTCGAACTGATGAACAATGGTTTAGAATGTACATGTATATCAGCTGTGAGTTAGATGCATATGGTTTCTCCTCGTTGCTCACAGGTGTTCTAGTTCTTGCAACAGGTGATGGAACTAAAGATGGCCAACATGTGGAATCTAGAAGGAGTTACCATATTTTTTATAAAAATTAACCATGTAAAAATATATAAACAAATTTTTTTTTTTTTTTTTGGCTCGTCCTCCATTGAGAGGATCTATAAAGCCCCAGAGTGGGAATGTCAAGGTTCATTTCTCGGGGTCACCGCGAAATAAATATTGACCAGCCCAGGTGGGAATCGAACCCACAACCTTCTTGAACCAAGCACTCTGGGACCCTCGCCCCAGGCCGCTCAGCTATCAGGTCATCATAAAAATTTTATATTTTGTATAATATAAAAATTTAACATATTTCTTCAACTACAGTTGTATATAAAATTTTACTTACTAGAATAATGAATATTTTTAATGTATATATAAATTGTTATGTTACAAAATAGAGCGCTATCCTTTGTTCCTGATCAATTTCCATATTGAACACAGTTTCATGACTACTTCTGTATCTAAAAAAATCTGACTGAAACTCACAACTGATCTTTCGATAAATTATATACTTTATATATACCCAAAAAGGTTTTTGGTTGGTTATGTAAATGTTAATGATAAAAGCAATATTGAAAAGGTCCTGTATTCTATGAAGAGATCCATAATTGTATGTGATTGTCTATGTATGTTGAGAATATGTATAATCACATACATATTATATTTTAAAAAATTAAATGAATACAATTCTAAAATCAACACAATTAAGTCTCAAAATTACCAGTAAATATCTAACCAGTTTCAGAATCAGGCTTTGTCAAGATATGATAAAATGGCATTGCATTAATTTAGAATAGTCTCTACAAACTCGAGCAAAATTTTTTAAAAATCTAAAATGACTAGAAAAAAAATTATTTTTAGGCTCCAGTTAGCGCAATGCTTCTAAACTTTAAGGAAATATACGGTTTTAATAAGTTATCAGATACTTCAGCAAATGATTACGACACGGTGAAACAAAAAAAATAATGTCCCCACCCCCACCCTACTACATACCTCATATCGGTGGTGTAGTAATAATAATAAAAGCTTATCGAATCCGAAGGTTCACCCCCCCCCCCAAACCCATATACTAAATCAGTTTTAACGAAATTCTCCCATCTACGTTTCGGACGTTTACCCGTCGGTTCAATATTTAATTATATTTTATTATTAACACAAACTTCAAATGATCTCCTTTTACTCTCAACTATTTATTTAAAAACATCTCTAACGTTTCGGCCCTTGGGCCATTCCCAATGAGACAGCCTTAATTGATTTCATAATTCCTTAAAATGTCTCTTTTGCAAGCAAATTGCCCATGTCATATAAACTTTATAATTTAAATAAAATCTACCTTTAACCGACGAAGGTAGCTTTTGTTGTTAATGAGGTTAAGGAAAGACAATTTTTGTGGAATAGTTTTTATATTGAAATTATAACGTTTATATAATATAGGCAATAAGCCTGAAAAAGACAAATTTTAAGGAATTATGATATCGATAATTAAAGTTGTATCCTTGAGAAGACCTAAGAGCCGAAACGATGGAGATGTTTCACAAGAAATAGTTGAGAGTAAATGTATATCATTTAAAGTTTGTATTAATAATAAAATAAACCACTCTCAAACAATCAGTATAATAAATCATTAATCTAATTTATTAATATTTTTGTGATAGTGACAGGTTATTAAGGCTACAACCTTAGATACCGATCTTATACGCCGGAATGGTATTACATGAATTATATTTACCGGGTGCAGTATCTTCAATTCAGCGTTGTATAGCCTTCTAAATTCTCCCATTATTTTACGTAATATTTTATTTTCAAAAACCTTAAGGAGCCGTTCATCCCGTAGTATAAGAAGCTGCGTTTCACAACCATGAAAAACAGTGCGAAGGATAATAGTTTAGTAAATTATAACTTTAAAGTTTTTAGATAAAAGACGCGTGCTAAGCGATTTGGAAATTGAAAAATTACAAGTATTAACTGCCTATAACCTCACTTTTATTGCCTCATGATTTTCGTTTTTTTCTAGTTGTCGTAGAACCTAAATACTTAAACCTGTCAACCTGTTTAAATTTATTTCATCCTATATCCATTTATTTCGAGACCTCGCTCAACACTGGAGTTTATCAAGTTAATTGTATTTAGTTCGATAGCATATCCATTGTGTAACTGTTTTTATCTATCTAGTATTAATAAGCTGTTGGTATAAGATTTTCTAACTGTATTTAAATGATTTTATGTTTTTCTTGGATGCTTGGAATCATCCAATAATATCCTAGTTAGGAACAGCAAGGAATGATTGTGAACCTCCTATAGTCAATCAACCATGGATTCGTTCACACCGTGACTGTTGACTACGAAATAATTCGTAGTTTCACTTGCTGCCAAGGACAATGTTTACGAATTTCATCATAGTTGCACTAATATCACAAGTACAAAAACTACAAGATGATTTGTCGGCGTCCTTGTCGATATGAGCTATTTCGTAATCGGCAGTCAACGTGTCGAGCTTCCACTTCGTGAGTTGTAAAGTTATAGTTTTATTCTTTTTTTCTCTATTAAAAGGAAAAGACCCGTCCGCACCACCACCTACAAATATTTTTCTTCTTGTTTTCCAGGAATGAAGATCCAGTCTGGAAACGCACCGCAGGCCGGAGTGACCTAGAGAAACGCAAACGTCATCTTCAACACACTGCTACGCCGGCGCTTTTCCCGGAAACCATTGGGCAACCTCGGAAAAGTCCTTGTAGAAGCTTTGTGGCCGACCCACCATTGTGTGGACCACACTCTGTAAACAGGCCATTTTCGACAATGCCACTCCGCTTCCGTCCTCAAACCTCCAACGCTCAATTAGACTCGTTTAAATTACATATTATCCCGGATTTTTATTATGATCGGCAATAATGCCGGCGGGATTACAGGAGCAGCGCGGAACTGGCGGATCCGTTCCTATTCCTATCTCATATTGTAGTTTCCAGGTTTTTCTGACCCACATTTTTAAATCACAAAGTATTAACATGTCACAGTTAATTTTTTTTTTCCTTCCTTCATTTGCGTAGATACATAGATACTTCATCATCGTTTAGATATCGAGAAAACATAAATCGATTTTATATATTTACATTTAAGCCCGAACTAATATTGTATATTTTATTATATTGTATATATTATTTTATTATTATGTTATTTTATTTTTCATACAGATAGTTTGATTATGTTCATCATGTTTATTCTTTTGTTTGTATATATTTTCAGAGAGTTGTTTTTTTTCTTTGTTTTTTAATATATGTTTTTTATTTTAGTATGTATGAGATCATTCATCACAATTACCTATTGCCCACAACTGAGTGGCAGATTGTAATATCTATCAATAAATAAATCTATCAATAAAAAAAAAAAAAAAAGCCCGAACCAGATATCACTCCTTCCATTATAACCACTCAAACCCCCTAGTTTCTAATCTTGCATCCTCTTCCATTCCTGTCAATGCTCCGAGGAGGCTGAAAAGAAGATGGCCACGAGACCAACTAATGTAAAATGTCATTATAGTGCTACCAATGGGTAGTTTCTCGACACGCCTGCAACACTCCAATTTAACTTAGATTAGATTTACTAAATGTATTATAATGTACAGTTGTCAATTGCAATAAATAAATATTAAAAAATATATATATTTACATTTACGACTTTTACGTGTATATTTATCGATCTCATGAATATATTGAAGGAAATGTTCATTAAATTTTTGTTTGTTTATTTTTTGCTATTTACAACTGTATACATAAAAATAGATTAAGTAAATTTGATGTAAGATAAAAATGGAGTGATACAGCCATGTAGAGAAACTACCCATTGGTAGCACTTTAATAATATTTCTACATGTCTCTTCTAGGTCTCAAGACCATTGTAAATCAATATTTAAATTTATTTAGTTGTAATTTTGATTTTTGTCGGTTGTGCTTCAGGATACAGAGAAAACGTCTTCGAATAAGAAAAAACGATATTTCAGAATAAGAAATATCTTAAAAAAAAAAAAAAAAAAAAAAAAAAAAAAAAAAAAAAGAGGTAGTTTGTATTTCATACCCCCCTCCCCTCCCAAAATTAATATTCATTCTCACTTACTAGGTTTTTTTTTTGTTTTGTTTTTTAATTCTCTAAATATATGAGATGTGTAATAAAAGTATTTTTTAATAATTATTGTTTAAAGTTTGAGATATATACTATACTTAATATGTATATAATATTATTGTTTAAAAAAGGATTTTTTAGATATTTGCAAATAAAATCAATATATTCATCGCTATTATTTTTTTAAAAAATTGAAAAATAATATTAATCAAAAAGCCCCCAAAAAATTGTTTTCAAATTATTTTAACTTTTGAGTATTTTAGCATTTATATAATCATGGCAATTAATTAAATTTGCCATAAAACAGTTTAATATTTAAATATCAATAATGATTAAATTATTGGCGTGTTGACGTCTGAATGAAGTCACATTGTGTTGTAAATAAAAATTATTAGATTTTTTTATTATCATATTTTCCAGTGGGATTCCATTAATGCTGCGGTTTACCTCAATTTTTTGTCGTTATCCACAAGACCGCATTTCTGTACCATCAGATCACCAACCAACTGGTCAATCTATAAACAAATTTAAGACAATTATTATTCACATCCAATGTTCATTCAATTTTTTTTAAAAAACATTTATAATTTCATAAAAAAATTACTGTGTAATTAACGGTGCATGATGTATCAACATTTGCTATAATTACTATATATATTTTTTTTTATTATGATTGATCAATAAATTTAAAGCATAAATACTATTGTAAATTATTTCATATCAATATGACGAAGTTTGGAATTACTTATCAATTAGCTCAAGTACATTTGAAATTTAAGTAAATAGCACCACAAACAAAATAGTTTAGCTTTGAGTTATCTTGTTAGACATCCTGAATACTTTTAAATATTTGCATATTTTCATTGATAATAGTCTTTGAAGATTCTTTCATTTCTATAAATTTTAATTTCTTCAGTATACGACTGACTTACAAGCAGATGACTGACGGACAATAGAATAGCAAACTAAATTCCTTATTAGTGGTACTAATATGCTTGTTTATTTATTTTATTTTATTTTTGAGTAGGTTTGATATTGTTTTGATTTTTTTATATATATAATCTTTACTTTGTAGCATAACTTTTGAATGTGGAACAGATTTAAAAGTAAACTATCCTTTTATGAGGTTATCATTAATGCAAAAGAGGAATGTGTACATATACACACACATTTCTTATAATAAAAACTTTACAACACATATTATACCACTGTTACATGTATGACAACAAACAATATGGTTTGTTAAAAATCAATATAATTTTTGTTCTATATTTTCTCTTATTTTTAAAAATTTATTTCTCATTTATTCATTCCTTTTATTTATTTTTTTGATACTTTTTAATTTTAGTTTACGGAAACAAAATTCTTTTTGTTTTAAATAGTTTTAAGTTTTTTCACTTTTAGTTCTTTTTACTTTACTTTTTTTTTTTTACTAATTTATTATTATCGTATACATATTGATTATTTATTATTATTATTTTAATTGAATAATTTAATAATATAATTTTTAAGACAGAAAGATGTTCTTCATAGTTAATTAGGATCTTAAAAGGTATTTAAGAAAGCACCTACGTTACGTTGTTTTTAATTTTTTTTTTTATTCTTTATACTCAGTTGCAATTAATTTATTAATGCTATTTTATTTTAATTTCTCCTCTTGTTGTTATTTTTTCTGTATTATTACTTTTCTTTTGTAAATAATTTTTTTAATATTATCTTCTGTATAATCTTGTAATTACAAGATAAGTTATAAGTTAATTAATAAATGCATTATTTAAAACCATTTAAAAATTATTTCAAATATACACTTTCTCTGTAGGGTTTGTAATAGAGGAGAAAAAAAAATGTGTGAGTGTGTAAATATATTGGTATATAATAAGGAGTGTATAAATAATTGGTAGCGGGGTAACCCCAAAGAACTAGGGTCACCATTATAAAGTAGGTACCTTTTATTGGCGTAAAATGTACGCTGGTGGTCAAGCGTAATTCGGACCAAATCACCTCCTTGCACAACCATTGGTCTAGTAACAGTTCTTTACAAAGTACGGATCTCCGTCTCTTCACAAGGTACGGACTTATTATTTATATATGCCATCAATAATTTTCTTTAAAATAAATTTTTAAATGATTTTTTTTTTTTAAAAGGTTACCATTTGTTTTTGCCCATCAACTTTCACATATTTTCATCTGGCGAACACCCTTATTAACGATAAAATTGTTGTGATAGAAAAGAAGTTAAAAACTATTTAAATAATATACCAAGAATATGTAGATATGAAAATATTTTTTCATAAGGTCTTGTTCCTCAGTGTGGAATTACAATTTTATCATAAAATGAATATATTCAAAAATATCAAACATCTCATACACTTTCTTTGATTATTGATTGACTGATGATTATTCCCAGGAAAGTACGTGTTTCTTCATATCCCTGTTTCCACTTCTCCAGTTCTAATTGCGTGTTATTATCCACTGAATACCTCTCTTGTTTTTTATCTAGTTCCGTGTCCTTGGTAACATGCCTCGTCGTTGAAGACTGGTGGACTCCAAGGAGATTTCCGTTATAATGATAACATGAAAAAACATCATTAAAAATATATAATAATAAAACTAGATAATATAATATAAGTCCTCCTAATTATAGAGTTCAAATACATTTTCAATAAAAAATAATCTAATGAAATAAATTAATATTTTAAATATTAAAATTATCACAGATTCGGTCATTGGTTATGTGCAAGGAGTGAGTGAAGGTTCATTTAATTTCCAAAAACTTTTATAAATGATTTTTTTGTAGTTATTATTATTTTTTAATATTATCTATTCCTAAAGTTAGTTCATCGTTCATTCACAGGCTTTCTGCAAGTTCTTAAAGTTGAGAATTTAATTAGAGGGCCCTGCCACGTGAAGGTCAGGTCGATAGTGTAAATATTGTATATATAATAGTGAAAATGTGACTAGTGTTTATTTTTTACTTTATTATTATAAATATTTTTTTTTCTTTTCATGTACATAGTCTGATTTTCATCCTTCTGTGTATAAATATTTAGAGAGAGATTTCATTTATTTATTTATTTTATACTTATTTTATTTTATATTATTTTCTATTAATTTTTTTTTTATTTTAGTATGAATGTGAAGAGTTATCACTATTACCTATGGCCCAATTACGTTGTGCCAGATTGTACTATTTATCAATAAAAAAAAAAAAATTTAATTAGAAAAACCATTAAATAAAATTTTGTTTATAGACAAAAACCCCTTGGGTTGTCAAAAGCTATGG
Organism: Halyomorpha halys; assembly: GCF_000696795.3. Classification (NCBI taxonomy): domain Eukaryota; kingdom Metazoa; phylum Arthropoda; class Insecta; order Hemiptera; family Pentatomidae; genus Halyomorpha; species Halyomorpha halys. Next base: position 763,275 of record NW_027105546.1, read on the forward strand.
TATAATTTATTTAATCATAATAGTTTAGGAAATTAGCGCTTAAGGAAAAAAAAAATCAACGAAAATAACCGAATAAATTAATACATACAAAATACGGAATGGATCATTTTTTAAAAAAAGAAATAATAATAGAGAAAAAATATTGTGGAAGAGACGCTAATAGAATATGGTTTTTAAAAATTGTAGGTAGATAATGATTTCTAGTTTAAGAGAGAGTAGAGAATATGATGAGATGATCTGAGAGAATGATGCTGCATGAGCTGTAGAGATCAGAGTTGGGTAAAAAGCAATTGCGAATACTAATTCAAATTGTAATTCCAATTATTCTAATTTGATATTACAATTTTATTAACTATTTGATTTACCACTGCAATTGTAACAACTGTTCGAAATAACTACTATTTGAACCAAAGTAATCACAATTATATTTTACTCTATTAGTAATAGCAATTACCGGTGTCAGCACCGAAAAGTTAGAAATTCGGAGACCCAAATCCACAGAAAGCTTTTCAAGGCCTTTTCCAGAATATCTTTTAAGCTTTTAATATCACTGGAATGAATATTCGACGCAGAATTTAATGATTTTAATTTTTTAGAACAATTATTTCTCTAGAATCCACCGTTAAGGATTCGTAGATAAAAAAAAAAAATTAAAATCTTTTTTGTTACGTTACTGAAACTCGTTTTATGCTTGTTGACAATCTTGGGATCGCCAGATATGCGTTTCCGTAAAAATTATGGATTCATATAAAGGTAAAAATTTAATATAACTCATTTTTTTTGTTTACTGTTGTTTGTTCTGTAACATTCCATGACATATTATTTTACCTCATTAATAAGTTATGATTAATAAGATTTTTACCTCATTAATAAGTTATGATTAATAATATTTTCACCTCATTAATAAGTTATGATAACAAGTTTTTCCTCATTTCAGTCCCTAACCTAATCCATCAAAGGAAAGAGCGCATAAATGAAGTAATGATACTGTTGATGATGTGACACAGACTTTAATGATAATCTGTTATACACCTTCGCTAGGTTCCACAATTTAGGAGTAACAGAAGTAAAATAAAGAAAAAAGTTATCCGTCACTTTATTAATTAGGGGTGGTTAATAATAATTATACTATTCATAATGAGGTGCAGATAGTTGACTGTAGGTTAATAAGCGGAGAAGATGGTCAGGGTGCAGTCAGCAAAAAAACACAAATAAACAAAAAATTATTGTTCATGCCGACGTTTCGACCTGAGTTTCAGGTCTTCATCAGGGTTATAAAAACAAAAAGTGGTAACAACCAACATTCAGAGAAACGTAAAATTGAAAAGAAATAATTAATTAGCAAATTTGGAAGTATGCCCAACAATAAAATGAATGAAAAGTAGTTGATTGATGACAATGGAATTAAATAGTAGCAGATTGATAACAATGAAAGATGAAATATATTATATAGGTTAGAAGATATCTTCTTATATTTCATCTTTCATGTTTATCAATCAACTATTTTTTATTATTTAATTCATTGTTATGTATACTTTCAAATTTGTTAGTTCATTATTTTTTATCAATTTTATATTTTTCTGAATGAGGGTTGTTACCTATTTTTGTTTTTAAACCCCTGATGAAGACCTGAATCTCAGATCGAAACGTCGGCATGAATAAATAATTTTGTGTTTTTTTCTGAATTAATATTAGTTTTTCTTCATAATGATTTTTAATTATTATATCGCTTATAATTCCTAATTCTTTTATTCTCACTTATTTTACTCTGAAAGTTAATTGGCTATTTTTCATTACCTCTTATATTATTATAAGAAAAAGAGACTAATCCTGAAATAAATACAGAATTTATATTTATTATGATCTAATATGTTTATATCCAATTTTTATTGTCTCATTTTTAAGAAGCTCATTAAGTAGTATTGCTTGGTGCATTGATACATCAAAATATTTATATACAATTGTAGTATTGCTAAATATAGCACCCTAACCGGATCTCCAGGGTTGAATCTTCTTCCTGAAAAGAGACGACCTTAGAAATGAGCAAGAGAACTTGGAAAATCAAAATTGAGCCCATTTTTCCTTATTAGTATTTGTTTCTCTGAATACTAGTAGTATTGAAGGCCGTTTCCTTATGATCTGATGACGGTAGTGGTTACATCTCCGGTGAGGATCTGATCCGAGTTGACTGACACAACCCCTCGCGGTTTACCCAGAGCAATTAAACACGACACCGGTAGCAGCTAACAATGGATTCAGTTAGAAGAGAAGCGACGGCCATCATGAATATTGTTGAGATGTGAGGAGTCGGATCGGTTTAAGGCGATGATGGTGACAGGGCGTGAAAGCATTGTCCGACCTGGTCCTCCCTAGCGTATAATCCACACACCGTTACACTCAGGCTCCCACGTTTACATCAACTTATACAACTAAATAACCGGCCACCTTCCTTCCAAAAATCTCATAAATATTAAAAGGAGGTTCCCAAAGTTCGCAAACAGTTATAGCATTTTTTGCAAAGTAAAGATGCGATGGGCCAGCCATTTCACAGCCAACACCTTTATTTTAAAAACTTCCTATATCCTCAAAAAAGTGTCAATGAAAAAAATGTCCATTAAAAGACATAATGGACCATAAAGTTAATGATGGAAGCAATAATCAGAATCTTATATAATTTATTGAGTCCTGATTGAGGACTTCAATTATTAGGTGTACAAGTCTATTTCCAAATCCTCCTATTATAATTGGTATAGCTATAAAAAATATATATTACAAAGATATGTGCTGTTAATAATAAATTATAAATTCGTTCATATCCAATGAATCTCAATAATTAATCTTATAGCTGATCCTAGTTTTGTTATTTATTCAAATTTTTTATTCGAGGACTGAATGTGATTTCATAAATTTTGATTTTTTTGGTTTGAGAAACCACTTATAAAAATATAATTTATAGCTTTATACTCAATATTAATGTGATATTGGACTGAAATTCTAAAGTAAATAAAACATTATATCCAATATACTTTTAAATTTTAATTCTAAAGGCCACTGGCACCGTCACAGACTAGAATTTCTTAAATCCAGAGTGAACCTAATAATTATCCGTTGCTACAGAAAAGTTAACTTTCAAATCTGGCAGTAAACTTGACCGGCCTGATAGACAGTTAAACTGAGATTTATATTAAATCTACGTTTAAGTAAGTATAAAAGGGAGTTTTCGAAGTTACAGTTCGATCTGTTACCAAGCGATAGTGTATTTATTATTTTTTTATCTTTCCGAATTCAATCAAAATTGATCTAATCAATACTTCAACGAATTAGTTTCTCGAGCAATAATGGAAAAAAATATGTTATCCTCGACAAAATCCTTTTTTACAATGGTCGGATGAAGAATTTTTCAGCGATTTTAAGTGTCAAAAATGGCTGTTGAACCAATTACAGATTTAAATGGACCCACAATTTCTTTTTTAATAAAAATTTGTTAATTTATTGATTAATATTACAATCTGCCACAACGTTGTTGGGCTATATGAAATAGTCATAACTGATCCTATTTATACCAAAAAGCAAAAAAATAAAAAATAAAAATAAATAAATGAAAAGAAATTACATAAAAATAAATAAAGTCTCTCCCTAAATATATATAAACAGAAGGATAAAACAAATGAACATAATCAATCTATGTACATGGAGGAAAATAAATAAATAATAACAATAAAAAATATATAAATAAAATAAAAAGTAATCACTAGTCACATTTACACTGTTATATACAATATTTACACTATCGAGCCCACTGTATCCACCACGAGTGAGGGGTAGAGCCGGGGTCTTTCAGATCCCATTGTACCCATCTCACCACGTAACTGCTGTTGAGCCAGTGGAGGCTGACTAAGGGCGCATAATTTTTATAACATTAACGATAGAATTGCGGAACTGTGCTTATTTAGTTAGTGTAAGATAGTGTTATCTTAGTTTCAGGCAACCATGGTAACCTGGTTAAAAAAATTGTGAATACAGGTTGCTAAGTCACCGGAGTTTTACTAAACTATTAGACAAATCTAAGTTATACAAATCTTAGTTTAATTACCTTTTTAATATATTACCGTATAATCATAATTATAGTTAAACATTATTCCAAACTTTTTCTTTTGTTCATGATCTGTTCCAATAGAATACTTGGAAAAAGATCCTTCATTAATTATGTATTATTTTTCAAAATATTCCTAAGAAACATTAATTTTGATACGCTCACTTTCATGATTTTAAGATGGCTGCTAAATTCCTTTATTCGACAGGGTGAAAACCTTTTGAACACCACTGCCTTACGATCATTATTAATGCTACCTAGCTTTAGTTTAAAAAAAATATATATATATATATATATATAAGTAACTTATAATTTGTACATTGTATAATTTGACGCGTTGTATTAATTCAGTGTTATATACATTATACATTTTTGCTGCAATGATAGTATATTATGTGAAAAGTTAGTTCATAAGCTTAGTTAATAATTTTAAGGCAACTACTAGTACCGTAATATATATGTATGAGGTACGATAAAATTATCAATTAATTAAGAATATTCTTACCAGTCTCTTTTTGAACTTAGCGCAGTTATATTTATTATGGGATTGGTTACATCCTATTCGCTAAAGGTCTTTAAGCTACGGGAGAGAAAGCATTAAATAAGAACGATAAATTAACTAAATGACATCTTTTTTTTGTGCAATTAGTTTTTTTTTCACTCGGTTGTCACCTTATTTAATCAAACAAATTGATGAAAACAAGTAAAAACGAAAAAAAAAACTTCATTAAAGCTTATGAAACGCAGACATAATTTATGACTATCGATTTTTTTCCCTTGCTATATTTTATTCCAATATGACGGAGTCCTTGAATTGAAACTTTAAGTTAGCTCGTCAATATTACAATTCTTTATAAAAAGTTCTACCTTCACTTTTTTTATAAATATATTCTAATAATACCTTTCGCTTGGGCATTACCGTAATTTATTGCCACAACTGAATCCTAGAATATAGACAGGTAGAACGTCGAGTCTGGAAAAATTAAAATACCCGCCTTAGAACGTTTTATGAATACTTCAACAATATTCATAAGCATATTGTATTCAATGACCTTCAACACATTATATTTACTTATTTATTTCTTGTTTGGATTATTGACAAGATCGCTTTATAAACAAATATCAAGTTACTGGAAACTGGTTTTAATGGGTAAAGTAGTCAAACTAACATAATTTTTTTAATGTAATATAACAAAGGTAATTGTTTTAAACTAAGAACTAAGTAAATAAGAATGGTTCTGTTTCTGAAATATTTGGATTTTTTTTTTTTATATCAACTTCTTCCTACCACCCTATACGTCCCCAAGATTTGTGTAGATTGTTTGGGTAGTGATATAGATATATCTATTTTTGTAATTTTTACAAAAAAAAAGAGAGAGATGATAGAATTATGAACAGCAACTAA
>NW_027105546.1:768827-777157 GCF_000696795.3 Halyomorpha halys
TAATTGAGTGATTTCCAATCTTCTTTTTACTCTTCATTTAAAGGATCTTAAATACCAGATTAAATAATATTTTCGGAATAGATCGTTCACTCCCTCAGTTCCTCAAGAAGCTATCTTTTGAAAAAAAAAAATAGAAAGAAAAGAAAAATAGTTTATTTTTCTGGGACTAGGTCCCTTTCGGGAAATTATAAGGTAATTTTAATTTTACAACTATTACTTTCCGAAGAATAAGAAAATAATATATCTGATCACCAAATTGTTTTTTAGAACAAATCATTTCAAATTCGATTTTAGTGTCGCCTCATACTGCTAAATACCATGTAAATTTTATTTTCTAATTTTTTTGAAAAATAGTATTAAATTGTTTCTTGAGGAACTAAAAACGAACATCAAATTTGTTCTACAGAGCCCTAAACTACTGCCATGTTTATTTTAACTAAATAATTTATATCAAAATATCGATTGTCACCATTAAATATTTATACATCCTCAAATATAGCTATAGCAAAACATTTCCGGGTCAGCTAGTTGTATATAAATAATATCAGATACAGAGATAAAAAAAGAAATTAAACAACAAACTGACTAAATAAATAAAATACTAAACAAAAAAGTAGTTATATCTGTAATATAATACTATCAGATTATATTGGTGTAGTAAAAGATTATTGAATAGAAGGGTTTTAAACGAGGGAAAGGTTAGTACATGACGTATGTTAGAGGGAATGGAGTTCCAGTGATATGCAGCTCGGGTAAAATATGATTTATCAAACGAAGCAGTTCGGTGAGTTCAATTCAGTTGAATTGAAAAAGTTTTCTAGGATATAGGAGGGGCGCTGAGTACTAATTACTTGAGATAGAAAGGAACTTAAGAAATACAGGCGTCGGAAGGATGGATACAGTCACTTCAGCTCGGCGTAATACTGGGTTATGTGCGTATCTCTGCTGATCCCGAAAATAAATCGTCCTACACAATTCATAAGACGTTTAAGTTTAGATTCGAGATTACCCGAAACTCACCCATAAATCACCAGTCAACCATAATCAAAGTGGGGGGAAACAAGATTTAACAACTTTTAATTTATTATTAATTTTATGAAATGTATTGTAAGGGCATGTTTTGTAGATTGTCTACTGTTTTTGATTTGGAAGGAATAAATGAACAGAATATACATCATATTTGTTTTCTAAAAAGTTACTTACCTTATATTATGTTCCAATTACTAGATATTCTAATTATATTTTAATAATGAGTTATGTTTTTTTACATGCTCTTATTTACGGGAAGTATTGGAATCGTGCAAAATTTCGAATTCAAGTTTCTGCTGAAAATGTACGTTTTGAGTCCAACTAAACTAGTGCTTGTGTTAAAATTATGCCAAAGATATTACTGCAACATTTTCGATAAAATCGACTTACGGGATGTGCCATTTTACAGAATCGGTTTTACATATTTTTTCGATTTTATCCAAAATAGCTCCAAAGGTTTGAGTATATCAATTTAAATATGCTTTATCAAATAGTCCTCAGTCTCATTGAAATTGTTTAAAAGAGCTTAAATTCCGTTTTTAATCAAATTCTCTGAAGCACCTCTAATTATTGTTAAAAGTACTTTTGTGTTTATTTAAATTAATTGAACATTGTGCATTCTTAATAGTAATAAAACATGTATAAACTATGAATGAATTTGATAGCTAACTAACTATAGGAGAACAATGAAGAAATAGGTGATTTTTAAGATAATCAAACGGCTTTTAAACCTGTACTTTAAGCAGAAATTTGTTATTTAAAGTTTTGTTTTCTATGATACACGCAGGGCAAGAGTTTTTTTTTCGTATTAAGCATTTTGTATCATTAATTCATAAATATTCAAGATCTATGAAGTTGAACTTTATTAAATGAATATTGTTTACTTTTATACGATTTTATATGAAGAAAAAACCAAATATTCTGATTCTACTGAAGTAAAATATATATTGTACACCCCACCATACATCAGATTGTTACAAAAAGTTAAACTCTGAAATATAAATAATTAATGAATGAAGATGGGGGATAATGTGTAAAATAATATTAATTTAATTTAAAAAAATAAAATATGATTAACAATATTATCAAAACACATATATCATCTAAAAATTGATTTATTAAACACGGTCTCACATTCATAATTACAGGAATTAAACCTATAGAACAGAAGTATGAATAATATAACTATTAATCATTTTAATAATTTTAATACATATATCTCTTTTCATCAAAAGTATAATTATCACGTCATTAGTATATAATGATGCCCATAAATAAAGGATGTTTATGCAATGGGTGTTATTCACAAAGGATTATTTTGCACAGTTTTATCATTTCAAATACAGCCTTAGATCCCAACTTAAATAAGGATGAAATAAGATTTTTAAAAAAGTCGCTTTTCTCCAGCGGAATTCACGAAAACTGAGCTCAAACCGCCTAATTTATACTCTGATCAACGTCATTTTTTAATGGAACTTGTGGATGAAAATTTAATTTATACTTTTGTTTAACTGTTGGTAATAAAACAGTAATTACTTCCTTATCAAGTATCTAACATTAAACAAGACTCTTCATCTCCCATAGTATTTTCTTTTACTATCATTTGTCCTTCGTTGTGAATGTATAATATTGGGCTGTAAAATATCTCCATTTAATCCTCTCTGTTTATAAAATCATGCTTACTTGGTTAATAATATTTACATATCTAAAAAATGATTTTATGCATCAGTTTCGACCGAGATTCCTTATCTTTACGTGGTATTTTGCTCGCTGAAAATATAAGAGAAAATAATTCATTTTCGTCATTTAAAAGGAAAATCTGCTGCACCGACGGTTATAAAAAATTACGTAAATGAGAAAGCACCATCCGTAAATGGTTTGCTCAGTTAAGAACCGGAAATTTTGAATTGAAAGACGCAAAGCGCTCGGGTCGTACTTCAACTATTGATAATGACCAAATTCAACCATTGGTCACAGACAAACCTCATTCTACGATATCACAGAACTGTGCCCAGTTGGAACAATTAAAGGCAGTGGTTGAGCAAAAGCGTTTAGCATTGGCTAATCGCAAAGGCATTGTTTTTCATCACGTTAACGCCCGTACTCACTCAGCTGTCTTTGGAGACCCAGCAGAAATTATAGGAGTTTGGCTGGGATGTGATCCCTCACCCACCCTATTCACCAGACCTTATTTTCACTTATTCCCTTCAAAACTCTCTAAACAGGAAACACTGTAATTCGCTCGAAGACTGCAAAACGCACATAGAGGAATTCATAGCACAAAAATCTGAAAAGAAGGCGGAATCAAAAGATGGAAACATGTAATAGATCTAAATGGGTCATATATAATTGATTAAAAATATTTACAAGAATCGGAAGTTAAATCAAAACTTATTTTACAACCCACTTTTTAAATATTGATTACAAAGTTACATCTTTGCTAATGGACATCGAATGTAGTTAATTTGTTATTTGTTTTTTTTAGAGAACACAATTATCTCTCAATGATTGTATAAAATACCATTAAATGCATATTTTTAGCAGTTTTCTTTTCTGCTAAACTTTTCCATGGGGGTTGATGCTATACCTAAACAAATTAAAAGGGATTTATGTAGAAAAATTAAAATAAGTTTCATTTGAAATTGTTAGAGTTGTTTTAGTGCTAGATTATGTATGAAAAAAAGGTTTTATCCGATTATTGTGCTCACAGTACTTGATTTGTTCAGATCCTATATACAAAAAGAATTGGAACCACCTCAAACATGCAATTAAAAAGAAACTAGATGAATCGGTATTATATAAATATCAAAGATATGTAAAAGATTCACACACTAAGAACCAAACTCTATTGAAGGCTGCAAGGCGTCTATTACAATTAGATAAATATGAGAAAATTCCCAGTCTGGAAGGAAACGGCAAATTCATCACTAGAAAATGTCCTGGTCATGACTTGATACCATTCGTAGCTATAAAATAAACAAGGATAGCTGTCGTTCATTACTTTCTGCCGGTTTCATTCAAACTCTGAAAAACAATAAACAAATCTCCCTATTTTAACGCATGAACAACAAAACACGTACTAGAAAAAAAAATTATATATATATTTCGTACTTTTAGAAAAAAATAAGCCATAAATGAGCAAATTCACAAAAATATTCTGCAAAATCCCTTCCGTGCCTTTGTTGAATAAGCAAACATTAAAGTACGAGCGGTGGCACTAAACCATCCTACGACAAAAACCGTATAGTTTAAAAAATGTAGAGTTTGCTCTTACTTAATTAAGTACAGGTTGATGTTGCTAAAAATATGCATTATTTTCATACTCTGTGAGAAAAACCGGAGAAATATTAATCTTGTAATTTTTTTGATTAGTTGTTTTTATTTTTCTGAGATATTGTAAGTTACTAAGTTAAAATTCGTAATCAGAACTTTGAAAAACATAAATGAACTAATTTTCAGAACTTCTCAAATAAAAAATGATTAACAATTAAGGACTAGTAACTGATAACATTAACACTAACAAAATTAAAAAATATATACAAATCTATATAAAATATACATGTAAATTTGAATAAATAAATAAAATTATCCATACCAGTTTTCATCCTTATTTGTTTACCAAAATAATTTCATTGTTTTGTAATCTTTTCTTCAAATATGTCTTGTAGTTTTTGAACATCTCAGGTGATTAGGATACACATTGACATAACTCACTTTTAATCCTATTTAATAAAACATAGACTATTCTATTCCTATTATTATTCTGCTATATTACACCACCATATCACAATCCCTTGAAGAAATCCTTCGCCTTCGACTGACCACAAATACAAAGCTGTTCTTCAGGAGAACGTAAGAGGAGATTTAGGGTTAGGACCCATTGAAAAGTGGGTCAAGGCGGCAAGAGCTCTCACAGAACTGACAAGAATCGGCCCAAACCTTTAATCCAGTCCTTCTGAAGGAGCTACAAAAAATTAGAGGAAAAAATCTCGTCTCCCTATCTCATCGAAAAAGATATTTTTATATTACCTTCGCGGCTTTTTGATCTTTTTTTTATATTTTTAACTGTTCCACTTTGCAGCCTCATAAACATCACTTAATAAAACAAGGACTACATTAAACTGTAATAAATTATTGCTATTTATTTAATATTCATAATTTAGATTTTATCAATTCCTGCTTTCACCATAAATGCGAAATATTATTCCGTTAAATTTAATTAAACCTGAAATTCGATATTATCTTTAACTCCAGAACTGTTATTGCCAACACATAACCATTATTTATGTTAATTACAAACAACATGAAATACATAAATCAGGAAATAAATAATCCATATGTCTTTCAATACGTAAATATATATAAAAAATTATAACTTCAACTAAATTAAATTAAAAAATACACCAGAAGGATTTTTTAAAAAAATATAAATCCTTATATACGGCCCGAGTCAGCTGTTACTTTTATGCCAGCTGAGGGAATCAGCTGATCGAATGTATATAAAGAGATGTACCGAACCCTATAAAGGCAGTATGTTACAGCAGTTAAAGCGTGTTAGAACTTATTCCTTCTTCTCTTTTTTGACATTTGGCTTAAGTTATATACACTCATATATAGTAGAACTCCGCTTAACCGGATTAACCACCATTAAAAATGAAATACATAAATAAAACACTTAGAAGTTCTTAGTTCTAACATGTTCCTTAAAACTAAACGAAACAATTGACTAACTTAAAGATCGTCGGTACAGTTAAATTAAATCAAATAATGTTTAAGGAATTTTAAATACTATTTTTAATTGGTCTAGAAATTGAACTTGATTATATATTAATATCTGGAGCGGCGTGGCTCAGTAGTAAGGCACTCTGCTACTAACTCCAAGCACCAGGATTCGAATCCCGCTGTGACAGATAATTTACTGTAGCCGTAAGTCAACAGTGTGGGTTCGGGAGCCCTAATGGAGCACACCCAACCTCTATAAAATGGGTTCCCTTAATATGGGGAAAATGTGGTGTTCAAGCGTGATTCAGACCAAATATTTGCTTTTGTCAAATATACCTCCTTGCCCAACCGTTGATATAGTATAACTACTTATAATATTGCATCCCTCGCCCTTTATGGATTCTAACTGTACGAATTTATTTATGTTGAGTTTATACATTAATATACTTGTTACCTATGTATTAAAATTTGTACAGCGTTTTAGTTTTTAACTATTAGACCAGGTAAATTAATATAACAGTTTTTCTTTTGTAAGATTTGGAATAACCGTCTTTCGGTTAACCGGTAATGTCCAATTAGAACACGTATACTAGGTTTTTAGTTCAAATATTCTTTATTTGTGAAACTTGCTTATTTAATTATTTCTGAGAGTTTTCTAGTTTTTAAAAATGATGTTTTTTTAGCTAAAGGAAATATCTGCTTTAGTCAGTGGAATCGTTTCCATCTACCTCTCCAATTATATTACTAAGACTCCATTATACTACTCCATTATATTACTAAGAGTAAAATATTTCTTCAAAATAGGAAGGCATTGAAGGATGCATTGTTTATCCTTACAAATTCTAATTTTTTAATTGAAACCTTTCTCTCTTCATTTTTTACTGATATTTTATTTATTTTTTCTAATTTAATCTTTTTTTAGATTTTTAACTGAATTCTAATTTGCATAAACTTTCAATTGAAAAAAATCTTTGCTTATTTTACATTATATCTGTCTTATTCTTTTTCTGACTTACTAACAGGCATCAAGTGTTGGTTTTTAATTACCATTTACAAATATACATCTCTTAGCCTAAACATTACTTAAGTGAAAATTATAGATTATTTATTACTAATTTGTAATTTGTGCACACAAAAAATAAAAATTGCCTGAGAAGGAACTTTTTTTTCTGAATTTAAGAAAGACTTAATTAAATAAAAAATAACTGACAAAATCATTATTTTAAGCGATGAGTTGGTAACGTCTTTGTTCATACTGTTACCTTTTAGTTTCATTTTTTATTTATTACTTAATTTTTTGAATTATGTACTTACTTTTTCTAATACTGGATAGATAAATGTTTTATAAACGAACAATAAAAGGAAGAAGGGAATTTACATTAATGAAAAAAATATATTACGAATATATTGATAAATATGAAGAATACAAAACAAACATTATTATATTGGAAGAAGATAGTTGACTGTATGAAGTAGACTTTAGTTTCTATATAGTTTTCTTTTACTGTTTCAATACCTTTATTAACCACCAGCCGGACTATCTTCCTATAAACATTATATATTGGATATAAAACATATTGAAGGAGCAGAACCTGTTGTACTCGATCCACTATATTCTTAGGTTTTCCCAGGTTTGTAAAACCATTATATAATCAGTGAAGGTCGATATTGCCGTAATCTGAAATCTTTTACAACAGTTAAAGAACACCCTTATGCTTAAATAAAATTAAATCGCTGATAACAGCAAAGGTTGTATAGAAATAATGTATAGTAAGTAGTGATGATTCTCGATGGGTTTTACTTTTTTAAATATTTTATATATAATACATTAAATATTATAATAATAATAAAGGCTAATTGAACCTGAACATTCGATACCGATAACACCTTTCTCTTCCCCTCCAAACCCAAATTTACTAGATCTATTTAACGCAATCCTCCCACCTACGTTTCGGATTAGCCCCTCGGACGTTTACTCGTCGATTCACTGTTTATATATACGCTAGCTAAGCAATTTGGAAATTAAAAACTATTTACTTAAACCTATCTATCACTATTTCCTTATTATCACCTATCTATCACTATTTCCTATATTCCTCCTATATCTATATCACTAACATTGCTCCCGTTTCTGCTGCTAACCATATATTCTGTTGTATTATTATATTTGTATTTATTTCGAGACCTAGTTCCTTAATTGAGTCTATCAATGTAGTTGTATTTAGTTTTATAGTTTCCTTGTCCTCACCCAATAATACCAAATCATCAGCAAACCCAAGCACCGGTATTTTACCACCTAAAGTTAAACCATTCTTGGTATTCATCACATTATTAATAACTTATATTAGTGCTAGATTAAACAATATAGGTGGTAAAGAACCGCCTTATTTTAAGCCCGAACGTAGCTTGAATCAAAATATTATCCAGTTTCTGACCGTTAATAGAATCGTAGACCTTTTCCAAATTTATATAAAGTTGATGAACTACCATATTGTATTCCAACTTTTATTTTAATATTTGACATGATGAAAAAATATGATCAAAAGTACATAAAATTATAATTTATCATATATTTAAAA
>NW_027105546.1:777495-806538 GCF_000696795.3 Halyomorpha halys
AAAAAATCTACATTTTTTACTATATTTATATAAAATGATATTACTTTATTTTTTAAAAAAAAAGAAAGAAAAGGATTCCTGCGTTTTATAAATATTAGATAGTCCATTCGAAGCAGAATAGTTGTGTGACGACATCATGCTCAGATGAAGCGGAGACGTTTCGGCGATGGAAGAGTCCATTGAAGAAGGCGTCACGCCAGGACCGAAGCTAAGCCCTTTACTGCACTTCTTATCCTTCTTGGAAGGGCCTTCAGCGAAGCGTCCATCGTGGAAATAATTTATGGTTTGTATATTTACCAGAGGTGGCCTATTAATCAATTTCAATTATAATTGTTGACCAAAGAATTATAATTTTTAGAAAAACTATTATTTAAAATATATATATAACTGTACTCGTATTAAAATCGTTGTTCATTGGTCAGCTGCGAAAATAAAGCAATACCAATCTGGTCTAATTTTTTTTTTTTTTTTAACTGGGAAGCATGAATGTGATTGAATGGCGTTTTTGTAAACTTTTTCATTCAACCATGTTAAGCAAGAAGAAGTACTGCTATCGTAAAAAAAATAATAAATAAGCCTGCCTCTTAAAATGGTTTGTTTGTCTGTGAACAGTTAAGCTTAAAAAAAATTGAAAAATTCCACTTTTGAAACTATCGTTTTCGAAATACAGTGATCAATAAAGACACAGAGTGAAATGTTACAGACACGTACAGTCAGATTTTATTAAAAAGAAATTGTCAATAAAATGATTTTTGTTTGAATATTCGTGAAAAAATTAATTTGTATGATAGTGAGCTTGTCCGTTTTATTATACGTAAGAGTTAATATGCCTGAGGCTTCGTGACCTATTGTGCCCCCTATATTCTGGCAGTAGGCCCCGTCGGTTACGGAATGGCCGAATGCATAACGGATCAAGATGTATGAATCTTAACCCCGGATTGCCAATGAAGGAAAAATTTATGTATACTTCTAAATAAATAATAAAATAAATTTAATACATATAACAGAGAAATGATGTATGTATACCTGTAAAATATTGCCTTGGATTGCCTGTGGCATTATAAGGTAAGTTGCAGGGACAAATTAAGGTATTTAAGAACATGTAGCTAACGCCAGTGGATTATTGGAACGGGGTCGATGTTTCGCTGGGACCGCTAAGCCCCTTCTTCCTTAAAACAAAATAACCTTAATTACATCCATACATAATACATGGAAATGGAATATATATACCAATTCTTCATCTTCCTTTGATTTTCTAGTGGCATTATAAGGTGTTGATTGCACGGTCCAAACGAGGTAGAATAATGACTAACGGTAGCCTATAGCTAACGCCAATGAATTAATGGAATGCTAAACCCCTTTTCTCTTACCCTTCATAAATGAATAACATGATTAGTACATACATATATAATACATGAAATGTAATATGTATACTACTGTACTAGCACTTTATCTCCATTGGATTGCATAGTGGCATTATAAGGTGTCGATTAGCTAAATTCCTTGTTTTTTTCGTACCCTTCATAAAACAAATAGTAAGATTAGTACTTCATAGTTATACAATACATGAAATGTATTTATATATACTTTAGAGTGTCTTTTCCCTTTGATTGCCTTATGGCATTGTAAGGTGTTCATATGAGTCCTGCTAAGGTAATCTCGCTATAGCCTATGGCGTGGCGTTATAATCATGGAATTAATGGGACATACATAGAAGTGTAATGATGAGTAAGCCCCGATTCAGTGACGGTCTTATATCACCTTTGAAACATTTATTTGAAACGGGAATAGGTGACTATAAAACAAATAAAAAATTGTAAATATTAAATCGCTAATTAGTAATATATTGCTAATTTTAACAAAGTTGTTCTAGTTTCCAAACAAAACAACGATTATAAACTAGACTAGAATCGATTTTCACTAGGACGGTAATTTCCGTTAAAGATTTAAGTGGGCAATTTCAATATTGAATATACTTTCGCGTGTTCGATACGGCTAATGTCGACAGTGGTTTCGAAAATGTAACGCCGAGTTCGTTAAACTTAGTAGCGTATTTGTAGGGTATAGACCGTAGTAGCCTAACCTAGAAAATTACTTGAGTGTACAGTATATTTTAATGCTGTCACTCGAATTTTCCAAACGAGTGGTCCAGCTATTATAAATGGCAGTGTAGATAAATCAGCTGAGGCCATGTTATGAGAAAATTTTCTGCGGTTTGAAAATGTTTCTTAGTCTGGTAGGCCTTTCGGGTCACGTGACTTTTGATCCTGATCCAATGGAAAAAAGATAAAAATATTTTTAAAAAAATGAATCTTAGTGTTTGATTGGAGAAGTTTGTCGGGGGGTGCGGTCAGCAAAGAACAACATAAATAAACAAAACCATATTTATTTATTTTATGCCGACGTGAATTTCAGGTCTTCATCAGGGGTTATGGCGTTGAAGGTAGGCCTGCAATTCAGTTGCTATCTTAGTTTTATTCACATAGTCATATATCAAATGAGTCCTGTTAAAAAAAAAACAGCGATTTTTTTTCTTAAGAAAACTGATTAAACAAAAATTTATTCTATAAAAGTAATTTTTTTTTGTTTTTTATTTAAGTATTTTTATAACTACAAATCTATGTCATATTTAAAATCAACTTTAAAAAAGAAAGGCTTAGATAAATATTTTTCACGAGATTCCAATCAGTTTGAAGCAATCTATGCGCTAAAACTCACTAGTTGTATGTACAAAATATATTAAAGCCACAGCAAATCGACAGTCTTTTAAAATGAAGTTCCAAAGGAAACAAATCGGCTAGGATATAAACATTTATTTAGCGAGATTAACATATAATAAAAATAAACATTTAGGAATAAAATAATGAATACGATTTAAAATAAAAAAGGCCTTTATATATAATCTGTTCAACTTTTTGTGACTGGTATTTATTGTTTAAATAAATTAATTAGTATCCAGGTTGTCTCAATACTCTATATTATTCTTTAACAGTACAACGTTTCGGCTAATTCGGCCATTCTCAAGGACAATCTTAAATATAAATTTACACCTTACATCCAATTATTTAAAAACTATTTGCAGACAATTATGCTCAGGTCATTAATATCAAGTCAAATAACCCTATTTTGACACAATAGAGTGACAAAGGGTCAACACATGTGTTGATAAGATAGTGATTGTAGTGTTAAGTTGATCTATATTTAAAAGTTTTAAAAATTAATTAAATCGCAAGAAAATTGACTGATATTAATGACCTGGGCATAATTGCCTGCGAAAAGTTTGAAAATATTTTGATGTGAGGTGTAAATTTACATTTAAGATTTTCTTTGGCGATGGCTGAAACGTTGGACTGTCAAAGAAATAAGAGTGTTGGGACATGACTTGGATACTAATTAGTTTATTTAAACAATAAAAAAGGTCTTTATGATGAAATAAAATTAGCAATATAAATACTGAAAATTAATAAACTAATTTACAAAATTAATAGTTATACATAAAATAAAATATTGAGTGACGACTAGTTACTGTACTGGAGACTCCACTGGGCCAGAGTCGAGAAGAAATGGTCTTGAAGAAAAGATCACTTCGATAGCACAGAGGAAGATGGTTATAACAGAAATGTACATTATTGATGCGAAGATATAGACGCTAAGTTTCTTTCAAAAGTGGGCCCACGTCTATACTGGCTCAGTAATGTATTCAATAGTCATATTTTAATTAAATTAGTCAACACAAGGGTACTCATCAAACGCAGTGAATTGTACTATATTAATCACAATTAACAGCTATGATGCATTAACATCGAAATGGCAGCACACCGCACTGTAAGCAGACGAGGTCTGTTTGTGGATTATAATGATCACAATTAACAATTAAAAATTAAAATACATTTCAACCACAATGACCAAACTATCACGCAGAATGGGCTGTAATAAACTGTAATGACCACAACTAATAATGATAGAGTACACACAAACACTAAACACAGACTGGACTGGTAATTATAATTGCCAATTAAATTAGCAACAACTGATTTTAAAAAAGCAGATCGTCCACCTGTTGCTTGGCAGCACCTGCCAATCAATCCCTAGCAACTGTTTTTCTTACTCTTAAATATTATAATACAAATATAAATACATACGTTTCAACAAAAATTCTAAAAACATAATAAGTAAAAATAAATGTAAGTAAATTAAACATTAATCTAATCTAATATTTACAAATTAATTATTTAACTTGGTGTTAACATCAGAAAATTCCTGAGCATTTAGACATCATTACTTTAAAACATTTACAACCCATTTAACAATCGAAATCCATTCTGTATTTTTTAAAAAATCACATTTTTCTGCTGTTTCTTTTTTGTATTCAAAAATTTCAAAATAGACCTATTAGGCTTAGGATAATATGCTTATCTTTTCATAAAGGATACATATTTTATTCTGAAATTATATAAATAAATATAAGGGTTAATTGCCTTTGAAACGTATTTTTGTGACAAATAAAAAACTAGGTTGTCTCTATGGCACTGTGGCAGAATAAATAAATAAACACAGAATAATGAGCTAGTTATAACAAAGAAGAATTAGATGTAAACTATGATGGAATTGGTAAGCGAACTATATAAATGTTGAAACAGATTTGGTCTTGTCTCCTCATCATACTGCAATCATCAATTTTTTTTATATATTTCTTTAGCATATAAAAATTAGTTGTTTTAGTACGACAAGCACACGTCTTTATTTACGTTTTCAATATCAATTTTCTAATATTTCCAATAGCTGTGATTAGTCTGAAAATGAACGCCTGAAACGTTTTTTTTATTTTTTGTTGGGTTTTTCAATAGTTTTCATCATTGAAAAAAAAATTTCAATACTTGGGCTCACTAGGGTAGTCTTGATGGATTTTTTTAATTTAACTGTTTCATGTTCTGAGGGTGCAAAATACAAATTTTAGTTTTAAAACTTCAATTGTTTTCCGGAAATATAAAAAAATAGTATTTTATCGGTTATTTTCTCACACATGAAAACGTTCCATTATTTTTAAAATATCAATCTATCATATACTACATTAAAAAAAAGTAAATTCTCTAATTTTTATATTTTCATTCCTCAATCCAACAAGGTCCTGTCAAATAGAACCACAAAGGTATCTCGGTAAAATATTTTTGGTAAGTTCTGCAGGACATTCTATTATAAATTCTATTATTTACATTACTTCTATCTTTTTTTTCTCTTCGTCCTTTTTCAAATTAACTTGTTTTTTTTCCATTGGAAGGCAATTGTTTGTTTTGTTGTCGTTATTTTTGTTTTTAACTTTTCTTTTCTCTTTCATTAAGAATTATAAATTGTATGTATGTATGTGTATTTATTTTTTCAATTATAACGTATATAATTAGGGGTGTCTTTTGTACGTGACTATACCCTCCTTCTACAATCAATTGTTAAAAAAAAAATGTAACTTTTATATTAATCATATAAGGTCCACCAGGTCGATATGGTATTAAATAAATGAATTTAACCTTGCTAACATATTCCTGATTCATAACCACACAAAATTGGCCATAGACTGAAAGAGTGAAAGGTTTCATGTATGCTGTAAAAATCATTTGACTAGTAATTCCCGAGGAAAATGCATGAACTCATTAGAGCATAAACTATTCGATGAAGTTCGAACATTTTGTTTTATTTGCGATAATTTCAAACTCTGTGAACATACGTTTCTACGTAAATAACCGTTTATGTTTTTGAGAAGCTTTCAGTTCCACTCCACTAAGACGAGGGACAACCGCCTTGTTAAGTAAGTTACGACTGTTAGACCTTTCGTCCGTGAGATGCGTTCCCAATGGTCCATGGATGACTGATGCAACTCATGAACGATTTTCGTTATTATCGCAGGCATTACTCCTTTAAGGTTCTCCATCCAGACGTCGGCTGTTCTCATTCCCAAGCCGGGGAAAAATCTCTAATTAGACCAAGAGCAGAACTGACTGAGAGCATAATTAGATTGAATTAATTTTGGGCTTAGTGCGGATCGGCATCGACCCACTTAGGCAATAACATTATAACTGGGCCGGGACAATTTTATTATAATTTTCTCTACGGGTGTGCCATCAGCAAAGTAATTAACGAAGGACCAAGGAGAATTTGGAAGATTTTTATCTCACCACTTCTTTTTTTGTAATGGAATGGATAGTAAATATACATTGATGAAAGCATTAACTAAATGATTATTTAAATTGAACTCTCTTGATTTAAAAACTGGTGTGAGTAATTAAATTTTTATTAATGATTTTAAGTTGAAATAGGATACGAAAATTAACAAGGAAAAACACAATATTTATTACAATCACTTATATATACAAGCAATTTATAGTAAGGGAAAGTAATTTTGAAAACATTTAAACCGTTAGTTTTAACGGTAATATACTAAATACAAGAGCCCAAGATGAGAAAAGAAGCAGTTATTTCACCCCAGTTTTTTATAACTTTAATGAAAACTATTAATAGTTATTAGTCAAAATTAATGAGGTTGAAATGGTGGCTCTTTCAAAACGTCAAAAAAAAATTTTATAAACAAATAATTAATCGGATAATTTGGTCTGGGAAGATGGTCGGGGTTGCGGTCAAAAAGAACAAAAGTTGTCAACAACTGTTAACAACAACAACTGTTTATTTTCCTACGTTTTGCCCCACTTTGTGGAGCTTCATCAGGGCTGTTCAAGATGATAGCTTTACAGACTTTAAAGACTACAGAAAAGTATCTAAAGCTTATAATATTAATAAAGCTCGAAAATTTTTATTATCTATGTACATATTTTGATTCTGTTTCCATATTTATTTATTTGATAATACGATTTAAACGTTAATGTTTTTTTTTTTGCATCACTGTTACTTTTATTTCATATGTGAGCACTAACTATATAATAGTTATTAACAAATAAAGTATGAGCAATATTAAAAAAAAAATTAAATTAACTACTAATACTTGATCAGAAATCTATTATGATGATTAACCTGGTGGTTTCATAACAAGTATGTTATTATTAAATTATATTTACTTTAAAATATTACTCGTTTATTTTTAATTATTCTGAATAAATTAATAGAAATACGTTCTTATATTAATATTATTTATATTTATTTAATTCATAATTACCAATTCCACTACTTATTTTTTTAATATAAATTATAATAATAATAATTGTATATATAAAAACAAAAAAATCGACAATGTCATAGTCACACCATTTTTCAAGCATATTTATCAAAGTTCTTTGTAGCATTTTTCTCCACGCAAAGTTCCCACAACCTTGCTATTGTTCATTTTACTTAAGGTTTCCTACGTGTCCTCTAAAATGACGATCTCTTTATTTCATCATTCACTTTAATATTATAAAAAAATTGAAAACAATTATTATGATAATATAAAATTGATATGTAAAAATAAAAGTATAAATCGATATACGAAATATAATAAAATAAAACTAGTGAAATAATTTATTTATAAAATAAACAATACCGAATTTAAGAACAAATAAAATATATACACTTTCACACCTATATACAATATTTACATTCAGCTATGGGAACTCCGGACTAAGTTTTGCCACCGCCATGCGGTAGGAGAATTAGTGCACCAAGAGGATCCCAGCGCTTCTCTCTCGTCTTCATTACCGATATTGAAAGCCAATGGAGACTGACTGATAAATATCAACATTTTTCATTTTTTTGCATAATTCTAGTGGTATAAGTAACCTCTTCTTTCAAAGAACTTTTACAGACAATGCTTTCATAAAAGCCTGTAAAATTTCTCTTTTTTATTTATATCACAATACAACTAAAACAGACGCTACGGAAAAATAATGACACAACTGCAATTTTTTGTGAAACTTTATTGTCTTGGTGGACTCAGGAAAGTGTGCTATACTTTGTCGGGAACGATATCGACTCAACAGCTGTTTATGACAAGATGGGAACTTGTTTTAAGCGCTACAACGGCTTAAGTGTTCTTTGTGTCATTTTACACCAATAAATATTTATTCCATCTGACATAACGACCTAAATGCTCTATTTGTTGTTGTTGTACCCAAAATATGATTTAAATTTTTTATCATACGAATAATTCGAGCGTTTTATATGTTGATAAGCTTTACAGAAGGAAGATTTCCCTTACAAAAAACAAGTTAAAATACATAATTAGCCTGATGAACTGTAACCTAATTTCTTTCTTCTACAAACTCTGTTTGGCTGTCTTAAATAATTTTGGTATCAGTTCTTCTATAATTTCTGTAAATAAAACCTACTTATTTTGTTAAATAAGTTTATAATTTTCATACTATTTGGTTAATTTAGTTAAAATAAAATTTTTCTTCATATTTTTAATTGTTTTCCTTACTGCTATTACGCCAGGAATGTAAAATTTGTGAAAAAATTTCAGAAAAGCAATAACGTATTTGCATAGTACTGGTATAGGTTGGTATTTATTATATCATGAATTGAAAAAACTTGAAAGTTGCAATAGTAACCCACAATGTATATAAACTACTATCATAGAAGAATAAAACCGAATCAATGTGCCATGCTTTAAAAATTAATTGGATTTTTTTTCTTTTTTCATGTAAAATTTCTATTTTTACATGATCAGTGTCATCTCCCTTCTGAAGCTGCAATATGTCCATCTGCGTTTCTGGAAAACTCAGTTTGATATTTGAGATTATTTATTCTGAATTTTGACATTGTTTTTGTTACTTTAAACCATAGGTATATTGTTGTATGCATGTAGTTTATTATGAAGGTGGAGAATGAATGTGTTAGTCAACTTCAAGTACCGGGTTGATGCAAAAATAATGGTGGTTTGCACTTTTACGACATCTTGAATCCTATTGTAAAGAGAAAATAAATTCCTAATGTTTATTCCAAATGATAGTAAAACATAATATAGGCGCCATTCTGTAGTTGACAGCAACCAACTTAATGACAAACAACTATAGGCACACCTATCATTATAAGTTCTCATGATTTTTTTAATTATGTACTTTTAAGGTGCACTGAATATAAGTTTTATATACAATTTCGAAAGTTATTATTTAAAAATTATTATGGCATAGATCTCATGTAAGTAAATTAAATTTTTGTCGGGAATGTTGTTCTGTAAAACTTACCTGAAAAAAATTTAAATCGTAAAATAAACACAATGAGCTGTAAATGTAGAATTGAAATTTTAAAAAAAAACCTTATTTTGAAAAGTTAATATATTAACTTTTGATAAAAAAAATTCATATTTTTCTGAATATTTTGGGGTATGATTATTTTTTATTAAAGTATAATTGAGACATATATTTGTGTTAATTTAATTCAAGCATCTTATTTTTTTTTTCGGTTTTGAGGAAAATAAAAACATTTTAGGCGTTTATTTGGATTTTTTTTTCCTCAAAAACATGTTCACAAGTTCTTATTCTGTCAAACGTCCTTTAACAAGTAATTTGTTATAGTTAATCCACACTATCTTTTATGGTAAATCATGGCTGAATTTCCTTTTATATTACCGAATAGTTTGATGTGACCAACACATTCACGAATCATTCGACGTCGACGCATCAATATACAAGAAAAACACATTAATAATACGATTATTGCTTCTGTTTTTATATTATAGCATGATTTATAATGGTCAGAAGTGCTTAAATGAATCATAACAAATTTTTTATTCAATAAACATGTTTACATTGTTAAAACTCATATGCATTTATAATTTCTCAAGTGCAATTAATTACATTTACAAATGTAGCAATTTATCATGTTATAAAAAAAAAGTTGAAAGTATAAAGTTACGAATGGCTGTTTAATAATGCATTTGCAGATTTGCATACGTATGACAATCTATGATTCTACAGAAAGATTTCATTCTGATAAAATCTGTGTCTTACGTCTGCTATTGTCTTCGGTTTCCTTTAGAACAAGAAGTGTTTTACGACGTGATACATAATTTATTGCTAATTAAATCAATGGTGAATCATCTGTGAATGGCTAAGTTTATCAAAGTAGTTTCCTAAGCAGATTCCATGTTTAAACAAACCAATATAATATCTGTTCGAATCCAGATCAACCAATAATAGGGCAAGAGCCGGTGCGAAAAACTCAACATTATATAATGGAAACTTTAATAGCAATTTGTTCAATCTTTATTGCATTACAAATCAAGAAATGAGAGAATGGGTGTAAGATCATTCTTCCTGCAAAAATAGTGCCAGTTTCAAACCGTTAAAGAAAATGATTTTTCATTCGGAGCTTCATATGTTTAAAACTACCTACACAACTAGAAAACCTAATAGAGTATCGTTTAAAGTAAAGAAAATTTATACTTGGATTTATATAAAATCTGTCTCAGTAACCATTACAGCGTACAGATGCCTGTTAGCACTCAAATTAAAGCTAGTTTAATGTACTATAAAGTAGTTTACAACGCTTATCTCGGTAGGAGTAGTAGTTTTATGATATTTCTTAAAATATATTCCCAAGATGTTGACTTGTAGTTGCTAGGACAAAACTTTTGTTTAATGAACAATTATGTCTCAGAAACCATTAGACGGTGGAAGTCTCCCAACACTCAAATCAAAGCTAGTGTAATGTACTATTTATTTTCGTAGAAGTAGGAGTTTTTTTTTTATATTTTCATATAAATATTAATTTTGGTCCGAACAACTAGAAATGACATTATTTTATCAAATATTATGAAAACTATTACCCCTACGAAGATAAACGTCATAAACTACTTTACATTAAAATGGTTTTAATATGAATAATTCTGAAATATATATTGGCAAAAATAAAATTACTAACTACTGATTTTTCAAAACTTTTTGATGAAATGTTGCTTTCTAAAATAGTAAATTTCGAGCTCTTTTAGGGCTTATATTTTTTTAGGATCTACTCTTCACTACTTGAAATCATGGTATATTAAATTTTAAATTGCTAGAGGTAGCTATATGTTTCCCAAATGAAAAATATATTTTTTTAAAATGTTTTACAGCCGATATTAGACACTAGTTTATTGGCAGTACAAAGAAG
The DNA here is from genome assembly GCF_000696795.3 of Halyomorpha halys. NCBI lineage: Eukaryota > Metazoa > Arthropoda > Insecta > Hemiptera > Pentatomidae > Halyomorpha > Halyomorpha halys. Next base: position 788,566 of record NW_027105546.1, read on the forward strand.
AATCAAAAAAGTGGTGTCAAAGTTTTCATCAGATAATATTGATTTTTTGCATGAGTTCTCGGACTAATATAAATCTACTTCCAGCTTTGAAACTTAGTGACTTAATAAGTACGGTTGTTGCCACAATTTTTACCGGATTTCCCAACTCTATTGAAATATTTTAATTTCCCCACCAGTTATACTCTGAAATATTTTTCTCATAGTTAATTAGGTGACATATATCTTTAAAAATTATTTATGTATTATCAGATATATATTTAAATCAGGGAAATCCCAAAACGTTGTATTTCTTAAATTAAATAAGGCTTAAACCAATAAATAATATTTTGGAAGAAAAATCAACTGAAATAATTATTAATTAACCTGAAGATTTTCAATAAGTATACATCAATTGCAAAATATTTACAATTTTCTTTTTAGATTTGAACTTTTCCCTCGGGTTTTCATATTATTGGGAATGAATAAATATCCTGTATTTTTTATTTCGAACTCTTCATTAATGATAATATTGAGGTATAGATAGTTGACCGTAGATTAATGATTGGAGAAGTTTGTCGGGGGGTGCGGCCAGCAAAGAACAACATAAATAAACAAAACCATATTTATTTATTTTATGTCGACGTTTCGACCTGAGTTTCAGGTCTTCATCAGGGATTGTGGCGTAGAAGGTAGCCCTGCAACTCATTAATGATATTATAATAGTGCATACATATATAATACTTAAAATTTATTTTTTTAATGTTACTTTTTGTAATTTAATTTTTAAAAAATATTCTGCCCCTTTCTCATACTCTTCCTATAGCGACGTCACCGTTTGAAGTTATAGGGAATTTATGCTATATGTATGCATACGCTTTATATAAGCGGAAAGTTCAATACATTATAAGAGATACAATTTTTTATTTATTTGTAATCATCTCAATTTGTTCGTATGTCTTTGTAAAATCCACCTATATTTAACCTCTTTATTTCTCCGAATCTTTCTCAAATACCTCATAAGGAAATTAGCCATTCTTTTTCACTAGAAATCCAGCCTCACTTTCTTTTTCTGTTGATTGGTCTCACTTTGACAGGTTCTTATGTTGTTTTATTGTATTCCTATTTCCTCAGTTACTCTTCAACTATTATTCCCAGAATACTCACCGAATAAGTTTCCTTGTTTGCTTGTGTCGGTTTTCTCCCTTCCACCTTTGTCCTAAAAATAACAAATTAATTTTTTTGAATTAGAATATAATACAAGACGAACTTATTAAGAGACTTAAATGTTTATTAAGAGCCAATTTTTCGCAATTCATTTCTTTATCAGGGCTAAAACAAAATGATACAAAGTGGTTAATTCTAATATAAGACCTTAAAATAATGTATATACAAAACTAATATAAAGTTAGAGGTACAAAAAAGACACACACACAAACACATGTATATATATATATATACATATATTAGTGAATCTTGAGGATCAGTCAATTGAGGTGACTTATTTTTTTGCTTTATTTTGGTTAGTCATGCCCTGTTAGACAACTTACAACTGAATAGGGGAGGTAAATATGGGTTTGAAACCCTCGTTTACTTTCTCCCATATTCTGTTTTGACCCACTGCTTGAGTTAGTTATATCACAGTAATGTAAAATACACTGTTATAGAAAATTATAAGTGTTGTTTTAATTGTAATAGTTATGTATGTTAAATTATTCTATGTACATGAAGTTTTTTAGTAATAAGTTAAAAATATTGTTTGTTCTGAAAAAAGGGTTATTATTTTTTCACTATAGGCCTTGACTATACAATTAATAAATCTGCGAGACGTCGTCTTATTGACTGAAAAAAGTGATCAATATTTATATATATATATATTCATTCATCCTCATTTCTATCCTAAGCTACTCCTCTATAGCATACTAAAATCCGTGTTGGTCGACATCAATTAGTTACTAATACAACACTTATGCACTTATAAATATACACAATAATAACTTAAAAGTGATAGTTTGTCCTTTTAAAATCTCTGTATTAAATATCGCCATGCTGCTTGGTAAGAACCGTTTTTTAATTACTCTTTTAAAATTTCTACTTCAAATTTTTAATTTAACTTACTCTTCATCATTTTAATTTTTTTTCTTACTTAATTTTGATATTAAGCTGATTATAAATAATTAATATGTATGTATATTAATGAAGTACATTTTAAAAAAACAATTAAACCAATTTATTTGTAATCTTGGCAACTAATTTATAACATATACATAGATGGTATTTTCATTCACGTTTAAAATTAATAACAAAACGAAGGGACACTTCGGTTGGTTCAAATATTCTCATGAATTAATGAATGAATGAAGGACATGATTTTTTTCCTTATTTGAGAATGGAATCTGGTAGGACTTTTGATGGATGGTTCGAGAGAAAGAAGCAATAACAATTGTAATAGTTTTATAATGTTTTTCGTTTCAGAAGCGAAGTTTGGTTCGGAAAAAACTGCACAGGTGTCCAGTATCGAGTTGCCTAGGGCACCCACAAGAGACGAGTTCAATGGCGGAACGGAAAACTCGACGTCCCCTGCAGTGAAAAGGGGATGGGAAGGGAGGAAAAAAAATCGCTTATTGTAATGGGATATTTACAAGGGGATGAAGAGGCTACCTGGACTACTAATCCTCTTGTCATCGACAAACAGGAGCCTCCTTGTAGGGATGGGGAGGGGGGCCCTCTTGACTGTGCTGTTGGTTTAACTCCTCTAATCCATGATCAAACAGTGGCAAGTGAGGTCCCATTATGGCTCTGACAGTCAGTGGCTAATTCTCTTCTTATCATTTCAAAATCGGTTTTGGGAACGCTTAATTATCGCGATTGTCTCCCGTATTATAGGACCATTGACATAGTTATGTATATATATGTTTCTTTAGAATGAAAAGAAAAAAAATCCGTCATATCTTTATTTATAATAGTGTTATTTCACTGTTTACAATCCTGGAATATAAAGAAATGAAGTTGCTGTGTGTTCCACAACTTTCACTTAATCACCCAGGACGAAAGTTTCAAACAATAATTTTTTATGTTTTTGTTACTATAAAATTCTTATTTAGGTTTTTTCAGTTACTTATAACGAATATCAAATTTCTTCCTACAAATAATACTATAGTTGAACAAAATATAACAAAGCCAGGTACCGTATGAATAGAATCCGAAGAGATCAGAGACTTTCGGCTGTTAACGATTTTAGAGTCTAAACTACTCTTTATTTCTCAGTTTTTCCCCAGTATTGAACTCTTTAATTCTTTCATATTTCATATTTGTCAATTGTTTATTACAGGTTACAATGAAAAATGTTTATACAATAGTTTTTTTTTTTCAGAAGTCACCATGTAAGCCCTGTTAAACTATTTCAACACATATGAGACCTAGTTCATAAAAAAGATCATTCGACCAAGTGGATAGATTATAGTTCGATTACTACTGCATTTTTATATTTTTTTTTTTTATTTTTTTTATTTATTTCAAAAATAGTAAAATTTAAAAAAATATATTTATCTCAAAATGGCTACCTTTTGTAGATTTAAAGAAAAATATTCTTTATAAATCTTGTACCAAAACCTAAAAAAAAACTCAATTCAAAAATTTTTTATATCAAAATTATTTGATTTATTTTATCTTTATTGAAATTTACGACTGTACGTTTATGTACATCCATCCAGTAAATTTGATTTTAGCATATAAAGGAGTGATACAGGCGTATACAGAAATTACCCATGATAGCACTCTAATTTATCAAAATTAGAACTGTTAAACACATCTGCATCTATCTTTATATTTGTTTATAAAGTAATAGAGATAACAAGGTATCATGTAATAATTTTCTGCGTGCTTAGGTTTTTGAATAATTAGATTCACTGAAATAAATTAAGTCGTTTATCATGACAAGTAGTCACCAAAAATTTGAAAGACAGATAACATTTTACATTTGTGATTTCATTTCTAAATTTAATCATTGGGATCTGATCGTAGTAACATTACCCCTTAAAACACCAGTATTTATTTTTAATTTAGTCGGTTAGTTTTTTTTTTTTAATTTATGAAATTAAAGTTGTCTATATTGCTTGTAGTTTCAGAATCGCCTATACATTAAACATAGAGAGAGGAAAAATATGACTGGGAAGTATTCTCGGTATTTAACTTTTTTCGGTAAAATCGGCTTACTAGAAGGGCCACTTTATTTAATAGATTTTTCACTTTTCATCAATAGGAGTTAGATTTTATACTTACTGAATTCTAAAAGTACTAAAATGCCAAATATTTTAAATAGCTTTTTTGAGGTATATCTTTTTCTAACTACCAATAATTTTATTGATTTTATATATACCACCTTTCTTGATTCTTTGTAATAAAAATTGAGTTATATATTAATTATTAAAGAATTTCATGATTAATTAAAGAAAGAAAAATAGTATAAATACTTTGTTATATTTAAAACAAATTTAATATAATATAATAATATAATAGTAGTTTTTATGTATAATATACCATTTAAAAGCCAATGAATTGAGAAAAATAAATATCTACTATGTAAAATCTTAGAATGTTATGTGTTTTCATGGTTCTTATAACAATAGGAGTTTTCTGTTAGTTTTTTAATTTTACCAACCTTTAAATGGAGTTAAATGAAGTTATACCATTGTGAATAATTAAGTAATTTCAATTTTAAAATGAGCAACGATTAAAATGGACTAAACGTTGGATAATCAAAGCTGTATGATTTGCGCACTAGAGTTCTTAAAAATCTCTGACAAAAGTGTGAAACCATCTAAAACCAAAACGTTCAGATTTAGATCTATACTCTTATTTCATTTTTTTTGTAAATTACGTATAACAATTACTTATTTTTGCTACTTCATTGTATATTTTTTTCTAGTACATAATGTGCTTAAAAAAAAAAGAAAGAAACATCTCAGTATGGTAAATTCTTTTTGTGTCTATCTTTGAAAAATTAGGATATGACCACTTCGTAGTTCCAAATTTTTGCCAACGATAAAACATTCAACTATTAATATTTGTTTTTCATATTATTTTTTAAATATTTTCATCAGTTTTATTATTTTTTAGTGTCTATTAAAAGTAGGAAAGTAAATTGTTTTTGTCCACTGAGTACGTTCTTTGAAAGTAGTAAAATGTGTATGAAATATAATACCAGCTGAAAAATGTTATGGGATAGCTTATCAGTTCTGAGGAAGATGTTTTGTGCAACATCTTTATTTAAATGTTCAACTGCGTTCTGAGCGTGTTTGATTTGGACTGAGGAAGGTTGCCTAAATGCTTCCCAACCGCTCAAACCTCAGGGGATACCAGTGGTTTAGGCTCGAGGTAATGTAAATAAAAGAAAGTAAAGCCGGCGGGCAAGAAATACATACTTAGAATTTTCCAAAACCAGTTGGAGAAGAGGGACGTCGCCACAGCCACCGGAACATGTGCCTTTGTGGTCTGGGGAGGAATGAAAGAGCTATCCGCTCGCATATGACGTTCGCTTGTGGTCATTGCTATCCGCTCTGGTCTAACGGTCTCCTCTGGCCCAGTCCGTCCCGATAATAACATGGGGCCTCCTCGTGTGGTTTGTCAACCATTTGGTAACCTTTGAAGTGGTAAACTGAAATCATAACTGCCTTCCAAGATATTTCGCTACCCTATTGACCGACCGGTGTCCACTCGTATCTGGAACGAACCTTAGTTTCTACTTCTATCCAATCTGAAAATCTAAAGCGAGAACCCAATCTATTTTCTAATGTTTAGCCAAATATATCTGATAAAATAAGACTTCAGTTAAAATCTATTTTAGGTAGTATGTGTAAGAAATATTTTTAATATCGCAAATGAAACATTTAAAAATCAAAATATAGAATGACCTATAAATGATGGGTAATTTTTAAAGAGGGGGTTGTGAACCACGAAGGCTACAAAAATGTTCAAATAGACCATGGTCTAATTCTCTACTGAAAAGTATCATTTACTTACCTAGCTTAAAAATGTTATATTCTCTAAAATGCCCTCATAGTCAAAATTGTAATAATTACATTTCAATTATGTCTATCATTTTATGTGTTATTTTGAAAGCGACCAATAGTTGTCATCTGGTAGGACCATATTGGATATATTTTTTTAAATGAATACAATTAAATAAAACCTTATCGGTAGCTTCTTACTAAAAATAAATCAAATTGCATAAAATTGTTTTAAATAATATATTTTAATACATGACTTCAGAATTTCTTAATTAATTGAGTATTGTATAGGTGTGATTGTATTCAAGAATTTGTTTACTTTATTTTTATTATTTACATCAGTTGTTTTGTTATTTTTAATTATTTTACTCAGTTATGCGCCCATGCTTATTTATGATGTATATATTAATTTTATTTTTATCCATTTTAGTTTGTACTTAAATACTTTATTGTATTTTTATAATTACTGTTTATTTTTAGTTAATATGTGTACAAGGTATGGTATAATTGTGTACTTGCATTTCTAATACCTATTGCTCTTGAATGTGACAGAATATATTATTACAATAAAAGTGATTTTTTTTTAAAATAAAGTATTAAATAATTGCTTACATTGTTGATTTAGAATTTTCAGAAGCCTCTAGCCCAGCATTCACACTATTGTTTGTGTTATGGTAGGCATTGAGAACTGTTTCATCCTGATAGGATTCCGGGATGTTCCATACCTGCTCTAAGAGCATCCACAACTCTTTAGAGGTTGAGGCCCTGTGACTAATCTCCTTTGTCCCCCCAGTTGTCAGCTAAGTACCATTGCCCCCATTCTTGTCAGCCGCAATGTTTGTCTAAGCATTGAAATCAGCGGTGTACCGTTCCAATACTTTTTTACTTTAAAGAATGCTTATTTTGTAAAAGTAAAAAATGTTTAGTTTTCAAGTTTTCTAGAAATTTTAACTACCACGATAAAAAAAAAATGTCTGAAACGCAAAATATTGAACTTATACTTAACTTCTCAACACGATGTGTTTTTGTTTCTTTTAAATTGTTATGTGTATGGTTAAGTTTTTTTTTATTTATTGTGAGAAATGAAGATAGACCAGCTTGGGTAAATTATTTGTTATTGGTTTATAAAGGCAGATAAACCGGGTCTCACATATCTCAACTCCTAGGACGGATAAGCGAGGTTCTACTGTATCCATTAAAAAAAGTAAAACCCCATAATATTAGTTATCGGCTTCTCTTACCTTTTAGTGTATGACTACAAATCGAATCTTGTCTTTTTTTTAAGCCAATGCCATTTGGTACTATTTTTTATGTCATTAATATTATAACTAATTTTTAAATATATTATAATTTAATTCTAAACACAGTAATAAATTATTACTTATATTCTCCATTTATATTTTTTAGAAGCAATAGTTTCCCTGTCGAACAGATCACATGAGACTGAAAAGATAGAAAACTGCTCGTCGATTTCGACTATACACGGCACTTACTAGACAAACGGTCTAAACTTCCAACTCATTACCAAAGACTGATCTACTTGACTGCAATAAGGCCAATCTGGACATACGGAGTTGAGCTTTAGGGCTCCACTAAACCTTCGAATTCCTTTCGTATCCAATCCTTACAATCTAAAATCCTCATTACTCCTTACTTTGACACAAATAAAATCATACATAAAGACCTTAATGTTCCCTATGTAACCGATCTAGCCTGAACCAGATATCACTCCTTCCATTATAAGCTCCCTAACCACTCAAACACCCTAAATTCGAATTCCTTTCTCTACACGCCTGTAACACTCCATTTTAACAAAGATCAAATTTACTGAATGTATTATATAATATACAGTTGTAAATTTCAATGAAGATATTAAAAAAAAAAAGAAGAAGCAATAGTTAAGATCCTATTGTTTATTGTTGTTTGTGATACTATTATATTTTTACTAACATTTCAGAAAGTTATATAAAAATAAAATTTCATTATTCAATCACTCATGCCGAATGGTCTGCATATCTTAATTTTCTCAGGTTCAGTTTAATTTCTGAAATTTTGTCATTTATTATGTAAAAATTTTTTTCATACTATTGACCCTCACATTGTTTACTATGTACCAAAAATGATTCAATAACCCTTAGAACATAAACCACTAAAATAAAATAAAAAGTAAAATGAGAAAATACGAAGAAATTGTAGAGTTGAACAAGTTATAATGGCACCATTTTATTTTGAAAAATGGCATTTAACTTCTTTAGACTTGTTCTGTTTTAATCAGTTTCAATTTTTTAAATAAATAAATTTACAGAAAAAAATTGAATGAATGAAAAAATCTTTAGTTTTGCTGTAAAAACTTTAAATATTAGAAACATAAATTTTAATAAAATTGTCACAAACTTGACTCGTACCATATTTCATACTGTTTTGTATATCATTCAGTGTTTAATATAATTTTGAGAATAATTTCCAGCTTAATGCGCATAGATCGGCAATGTCAAAAAATTATATTTTGAACATGAAGCTCAAGTGAAAAAAAAAAAACACAACCTAACATTGTGTTCTTCTAAATAAATTAAATAGGAGTCGACAAAAACTATTTTAAAAAATGTATTTACATATTACTATTTGCATTCCTTTATGATAAATTTTCTTTGATACTCATTGCGTGTTTCGAAGGACAGGTCTAACCACTTAAATCGAAAATGTTTTAAAAGAAAAGAGACCAAGAAAACGTTCACAAATTTTTTTTTAAATATTTTTTTTGAAACATGAGGGACTGGAAGCATGTATAATAAACGAAATCTCAATACAAAAAAAAATACATTATCATGCTTCATGGTGGTAGATAGATGTATTCTTGAGAAAATCTTGTTGTGATAAGCCCAATGTATGAATTATAATAAATTCATGGTTATGACATTGAACTGGTAAGACGAATTCTGGTTAGTAAAGCACATATCGGAAAACCAATTGGGCTCGATATGAATTTCGCTTACCACAAAGCGATCAGTTCAATAAACACATCTCTAACCACAACTGATCCTTGTACATTAATCGATACAGTTCTTGTTTCGAGGCAAAAAATACGTCAAAACAAGAGAAGAAGCACGTCCATTTATAATTTTTAGTTATGAGTTAATATATAGGTCTAACATTATTAGGTTTAAATATTATTAATAGAAACATTTATTGAATATTATTTCTAGGTGATATGATTAGTCCAATTATTGTACGGAAATCTTGTTGTTTTTTGTATTATTGTGCTCAAATGATTTATGGTTTCATCGAAAACGTTGTTTCTTTGTAATTCATAAACTTTACCCACTAAAAATAATTAAAAGAGGCGCGTATATTTTTAATAATTTGTGCTTACACCATTATATACTTACATTCTTACATTAGTATTGGATACACGTAATTACAAAGTTGTACAGAAGATAATGTATTGAAAGTTATTTACAAAAGGAAAAAAAAAATCATAAAACAAAACAAGAAGAGGTGTGCGAAATAAAAAAAAATAATGATAATGAATAAAATATAACTGAGTACAAAGGATAAAAAAAACCAATGAAATGAATGATAAATTAAAAATGATTAAAAAAAAAATAATAATAACAATTAACAGATGCTTCTTTAAATACTTACAAGGTTGTTTTTGTTTGTTTAACCCCCTACAAAACCATAGCAAGAATTGACTGTATTTATTCAATCAGAATTATTTATAATTATATACACAAATTTATAAACAGAAATATGTTCTTTGTTATATGAATGGTAATATAACAAAGAACATATTTCTATCTTAAAAATTCTAGAATATAAAACACTATATTCTGTTTGAATTAATAATAAATAAAATACATATAATATGCCTGGTTAGATATTTATAATATATGCATCTTTTATGAGTACTTAGTAATAAAAATAATAATAATAATATAAATAACAAAGTCCAAACATTTCTCTTAAAATTTACGATTGCATTATGCTAGATAAATGTGCTTGGTATTATATTAAATGTTGTTCAACAGGTAGTAATTTTAGAATTACCTAAAGTGTTATTATAATAATCTTTATGTAATTATTCGTAAAATAAAAAATTCTACAAATTCGAAATATTTTTTAGTTTAGTTTTTTTGAAACTGTCCTTAATTTTTGGAAAATAAGCAACATTTTCTTGAGATCGTTTGAATTCGTAGACATTTTTACAAAATAATATTACATATGCACTGTGTTTTATTTTTATTTTTTAATAATAATATTTACACAATTAATGTTTAAAACTTTAAGAACGGCTTAGTTGAACATTTTATAACAAAGGTAACTTTATAAAAAAATTGTTTCAATGATTTCAATTTTTCCATGGATATACACGTTTTAAGGTGGAAATAACCAAGTCGGACATAATGGTCTCTGTGTGTCTATAAACACCATAGATCAAAAACGAAAAAGTTGGAAACTGAAATTATTTGTTGAATGTGGGTCTATGTGGGTCAAGCCTGAGGCGTGACAGCATATTTTTCGCTAAAATCGTCTGACTGGAAGTGCCTAATCCATTTTTTCACTTTTTTTTCGATTTTCCTTTAAATGGCTGTAATGATTTTGATTAAAATCGGTGAATCAATGAGCAGTTATGTGTCATTTCATACCAAAGGTTTTATCCCCATAGAAATAGTCTGACAGGGTTTAAATAATGAATTTTGAAAACAAATCTTGTCCTATTTTTTTATTTGAAATAAATAACCTGTTGTTTACAGCAATAAATAATAGAAAAATACATAGAAATAAAGAAAATTGATGATTAGTCAGAAACAAATCGAGACCACCCCATCCCTCCTGATTGCCAGCGTATGTTTATGACCTCGTTATTCTGTTATACTCTTCGGAGGAGTCCGTTATTTTCATCTCCAGAAAGATAAATATGTATTTTTACAAAAACATTAAAGTACAAACGTTTTGTTTGTCACTATCCCTCTTTCTAATCTTAGATTTTTTTTTTCATAAATCACAAACACTAGCAATAATTTGAACACTAGCCAATCTACACACAATACGGGGACGTATATTAGGTGCTAAGTAAAAATTCTGTGATGCGCCCACATTAACTCAAATGATTAATTATATTACGGAGATTTTTTGGAAGCAGTGTTGTTCTCAATAAGAATATGAAAATTTGTCATTTAACTAAGCATTCAATTAGTCATATGAGAAAATGTGAATGAACGCAATTTCATGTGTCAATTATGAAATTAGGTCCTATCATCTTCCTTATAAAAAAAGTTATTTATATTGTTTTTGACGCACATTAGCGTCCTTCTTATTTATACAGTTAAGACAAGGACGGGATTTGGTGCTCGAGCACAGTTGGTTACAGTTGACATGGTAAGTACAAATCGGGCGGCAATGTCCTCAGCGGGGTTCTGGGTACGGCGGCGGTTCCCGGGGCATTTCACGCCTCCAGTCGTTACCCCCTCCAGTAAGAAAAACTCTGGAAATAATCTGAAATTGTCGCCCTCCCCCCTCTGGAGCTGGAGGCCCGTTCATTCATCTGTACTCCTCCAGCCATTGTCCCCTGCTGGACCATTATGTACCGTATTTTGGCAGGGTTTCTCCATTCATGAGATCCTCCGCTTCGGCACAGCCATTAAGCGAGATCCAGGATGGGAGCGGCGGCCTCCGGACGCGATAGCAACAGTCGCTATGAAATCCGAGCGGCCTAGGAGTTCTTCAAGGTGCCAAAAAAATCGTTCGGTTATCAACTTCATATCAAATGATTTAAAGTGTAAAAATATGAACAAACAAATTGTCATTCAGTTTCACCAATAATTAATAGTAATATTGAGTTTATTATTATAGTAATAATGTTTACTCTGATTAAGTTCCGTCGGTTTATTTTGATAGTTGTTAAAAACTTGAGAAAAAGAAGAAAAACGATATGATCCGCTAGTAAATTTATTCAAGACATCATAATTTTGGTCCTCCGGGCTGGATTAAAGATGTTCATCGAGAAAGTCAGCTCTATATAATATAATTACTCGTAATAATTAAGAGATATTATTCCATATAAGTGTTATAATCTATTTGGAGAAAATATTGGGAACTATGTATCCAAATTAAAACAAAAAAGATTACTTCGATCTTTCATGATGGGAACAAGTTCCCTTATAAAGCCAATAATTTGGTCACAATTCAGTTCAGGTGAAATCTAACCTGTACAATAAAATACGTATTCTCAGTCTATGTGTGTTAAACAGGACATCAGGCTTCGTATGTATGCAGTTTTAAAAACTGTTTAAATCCTGATGTAAACAAAGGAGGATTTTAAGATCTCTTCGCCTCAGTGATGAGTGGGAAGGATGACTTGATTGTTCTACTGAAAACCAAATCAAAAATTGCATATTTGCACTAGAGACTGCATATACTGCAACGACCACAAAGAAAAGTGTTCGAAAATATTTTATAGAGACCCTTCACACTGACTTAGATATACGTAGCAAATTCGATTAGTTTTTAGTACATATGTTTCATGTCAAATTACATATGCAATCATCAAAATAGTATAAAATGTAGCAACAACTGAAGGCAAATACTGAATAGGACAAGGGTGAGAAAATACTGTCTTTAGAACAACAGTTATGGAAGGAGGTGATTTTCTTTTTATATTATCATAAAAATGTCATACCCCACCTTAAGGGTAACTGCTTTATAGAGCCTTAGTGTGCCCCAGGAGAGCTCCCGCGCCCACAGGATTGGGATCTCGGCAACACTAACAGTATAACTAATTATCTGACACATCCAAATTCGAACTCGGGTCCTTGGAGTTAGTTGTACAGTGCCTTACACACTTAGAAAGTCAACTCTTCTATATTTAAATAATACCTTTTTTAAAAAATATTATGTATCAAAATCAATTTCAAAATTGAAGATACACCAGAGTTTAATAATCAGAACGAACCACTTAAAACAAGGATTGGAGACTAACAAAAATGTGCTGGACTTAGGGTGAGCTGACAAAAATGAAATTTCTGGAAATGAAATATTGTAATAAAACTGTATTAATAATAATCATAGGTCCTCTATTATAGTTTAAGGTAAATAATGATAATAATAATTATGCTTAATAATGATCAATCCTAAGAAAGAAAATATTAGTTCCAGAGTAATTATAATAATTAGAAAAAAACAAGCCAATTCTAGCGGGACAGTTTTTTTATATTGTAACAGGAGCCCAAGTTTGGTAGAAGAGCTCACTCAATTAGACTCACTTAATCACTGAATACCGGCAGAAGCCAGACCAATTCAGTTATCTCCTCTGACCTCCTGCTCTCCTGTTGCCCTATTACAAAATATGCCCATCCAGCGTAGCTCCCCTCTCAACTTCCGTTTCATCTCTTCTCGCGTCACGAAATCAGTTTACTATCCGTATATATATATTTTTTTCCTTGAGTATAGAAAGTCTGTAATGAAGTTTCACTTCAAAAACAAAGATTTTACTTAAAAATGTAAAAAAAAATAAAAAATTGACTTTTCTCAATTCATATAATCTAATATACAATATGTTGATATTACTGTGAACAAAGTAAATTTAAAAGAGAACGTAATGGTTGATAAGATCTAACTTATTACACAACATAATAATCAGGATAAGGATTAGAAATGGACAGGATGTCAAAAACATACAGAAAATAAAATGGAGGAGCTAGGAAGTAGTAGTAAGTAAGAAAAAGAAGTTTTGTGTTGAACCTCAGCGTTTAAAACACACACCCTAGACATCGGCCATTTTTAGACTTTTACTAGTTTTTTCTTCCCTCATTAATCGTAGAAACATGCGGTTTATAGACCCGTGGTATGTCCGAAATTCGTACATTTTATTTAGGACTGTCCCACTGCGCAAAATCTTAAAGGAGAGAGTTTGCGAGCTGATCACTTATGTAATGTTTATCCAGGTTTCCCCAAGAACGGTTTAAGAAAAAGAGGTGATGTCTTTGAAAACGGTTAAGTGGGTATTGAATTATGTTTAGATAGGAGAGGCAGCTCATATTATAGAGAAGATAATGTCATTGTAGTAACGGAGAGTAAAGTTTTTATCTTACGACCGAAAGAAAAGGGGCATTCAATGGGGGAATTTCATATAACTGAAGAAACGCCACATCCGCTGAATTTCACCCTTCAACGAAGAAAATTTCTTTATTGGGACAAGGGAGCTTTTGTGATTTTTTTTTTCTGTAGCGAAGTACCAAGAAGGGGTTTCAATGAAGGCGCTTTGTTCTGTTTGCTACACTAACCGTTTTCGATAAGGACTAAATTACTTCTAAGCGTTTTCTGTTTAGCTTAATGTCATCATCTTGAGTACTGTGCGTTCTCACGGGGTCGAGTATGGCTTCAAGAGACTATTATATTATAACTTTACGGAAAAACACTACTTTTATGGCTCAGATCGAAAATTAATAAATGTATGATTAATAATTAACCGTGGATTTATATAATGAGGAGAACATGGCTGGAGGTATAATAATCAGTAAAGAACACAAATGAGTAAAAACTTGTTTATTAGTGCCAACATTTCGACCATAATATCAAGCTTTCATCAGGGCTCATAAAAAAAAATTAGTTGTTATCTTGTTTTTGGTTCTGAGCCGGAAGAAGGCTTCAAATGCTGGCTGAAACGTTAGAAGTAATAAATAAGTTTTTACTATCTTCTCATTATGAAAATTGATATAATGTCTATAAACAAAATTTCTTTTTCCTGATTTTCAAACTGTTTTGGACTTCTACAGCCTTACCATTACATATATCTTCCTTTGGGTTATTATTTTCAATAAATAATCTTTTTAATCGATCAAGGAAACATTAATTGGTAATTTCAGGTTTTACGTTTACGTTAAGACACGAAGAATCGTTTTGAACTGTCTAAGGTTCTTCCCGCATTTATTGTGCCGATTTTTTCGATCACCACATTTCTTCCTCTTTTATGTCGGAGCACGGCCAGCCAGGCCTCCAGAAATCTTCCACTCAAAAATATCACGTAGTCGGCAATTCATGTGCCAAGAAAGTCTGCCAAGCAAATTAAAAACTTATAAAAAATAACTAAACCATGGACCACCTTGGGAATAGGATATAAAAATAAAACTTATTCGTATCGGATCAATAAGCAGCCACTGCCAAAATGTCAATATTGTAATTTTACACTTACAGTCAGACAGATCTTTCAGGAATGCCATTTCTACTCTAAGGATTTAAGTAGATAAGGAGTGGAACCAGGTGTATAAATGGCCTTGAATGGTGATGAAAAAACATAAAATTGGTATTAATTTTTTTAAAAAGGAATAACCTGATTAACAAGATTTAAACCTTAAATCTAAACACATCTTGGGGTTTAATATAAAACAAATAAATAGAATAATAAAATAATAAATAAATTTAACAAATAATAATAATTAAAAAAATTGAAATATCAAAGGTATAAAACAAACATTTAGAAAAATTAAACAGGAAACATAGACGTTGATGACTATTGGGTTTGAGTTAGTAAAGAACAATAACGATCTGCCTTACCATTTCAAAATCAAAATTCGTTTTTGGTTTGGCCGTATGTCAGTTGTATATAATTATTGAGGAAAAATACAAAGTTTAGTCGAATAAGTTTCATTAGTCATTTGAAAGGTAATTAAATTTCCTAAAAAATAACATATTTTAACATGCTCCAAAGGAAAGCAATTCACTTTTTAATCAGTTTTTGAAATAGGGAGAGAGAAACACTTTGTACTGCTCAACTACATTGGTTTACTATTTGCACTACACCTTATAAAATTAAAACTATACGTCTTCTTAAATATTCTAAGGTTCTCATTTGCCTCATTCCACATATATTGACAAAAAGGATAATACATGTTTGATTGAGTTCAAAATTTTACTTAATTTATTTTAATTATTTACCTCAGTTGTTTTCTTATTTTCTATTATTAAACTCAGTTATACACACCTATGTTTATTTATGGTGTGTGTGTATATATAAATATATATATATATATTTATATTGTTATATCCCTAATACTTATTGCCCTAGAGTGTGGCAGAATATATTATTCCAATAAAGGTTTTTACAAAAACACAACAAAGATTATAAGCGAAACCGGATATGAAAGTCATGTGAGAGAATGTACAAGATATTTTACTGATTGTGATATTAATAAAATTATTACATATATATACATTATTGTAGTAGTAAATTATTTTGCAATCCTCATTGATTTTTTTATTCATATCAAGCCAAAACTGATTCTTCTCTAATATTGCACCAGAATTATTTCCAGATTGTTATACCATATAACATTTGATCTTCCTTTTTGCCTTCGATCTTCTTATTTCCCATTCTAGGGTATAGGTAATCTTATATAAAAAAAAATAAATATATAAAAAAAATAAAATAAATAAATAAAAGTTAACCTTTCAAACGCCGTTCTATATATTTAAGGATATTCATGTTTTAATAAACATCGGTTTCTTATCGTCTCTCTTTCTTATCTTTGCATTAAGATAAATACAATAAATAGCGCCCTCATATATTTTTGAATTCTTTTAACCTTAATTTCATGCCATCCGACGATGATTCTCGAAACTCGTCATCACTATCATTTTCAATGCCATCATTTTTGTTTCTTTTTCAAAATTTAATTATTTTTTTCATTTGTGTCATCCAAATAATAAACCATTATATTTTTTCTATTCCTCACAATCCAAACCTTGTTGCTAGGTAATCTTTTAGGCATTGTTCTTTAAATATGTTCCAAAAATCCCTACTTTGAAATAAAATCACTAAATATTGTGATCATATAATTGTATATTGGATTTTGAATATCCAGATAACAAATTAAGCTTTTCACATTAATAAAATATTCCATCTTATCATACCTGGGTGTATACTAAATCAGTTTATGGTTATTTCTTAATACACCTGTGTACTCGACCAAAAATAAAAAAATATCATTCTCATTAAAATTAGAGATTTGACATTATCAAGATAAGTGGTATCTAATAATCGAATTAAAAAGAAATTCGTCCACCACCCGCGAATTTTTCGCCAGACTATTTATTGGGTCGTGTTTTTTAGATTTGGCACCCAAGTCACAGGTCACCCCATGATGATTTTCGCAACATTTCATTACCTTTAAAGGCATGGGTGAGATTTCTGGACCCATATCTTGGCCATTTATGGAGATAGATAACACAAATATGTTTTTAATATTTAAAATTTAGCTCAAATATTTTTTTTTTCAAAATAAAATATCAAATTAATTTGAGGTATATCAGTCTTTATAAATTATTATAGAGATAATGAGCTATTAATAATTTGCATTCAGCATTTCAATGAAATTTCTAGTAAAAATGGAATGTAATATTTATTTATTATAATCAGTGAACATATATTTATGTTAAAAACTGTATCTTATACTGTTTAATACACAGTTCCTTCTAATGTTAGGAAATATTTATTTAATTAAATAGCAACTATTAAGAAATACACATTGTATAATTACAAAAATTATTAAATGCATCCATCATACTTAAACAATATGTACAAGGCAAAATTAATTAATTCATTAGTAATTACAATGAATTAATTTTAATGTAAAAAATTAAAAGTTATAATTTTAATAATAATATTCTTTATTGATTCGTGGACTAGTCCCATTAAAATATTACGGTCAATGACAAGAGGCATTAGTGCCTTAGAGTAAATTACAAAATTTTAAAAATAAAAATGTACATATAAAACATCATAAAATATAACTAAAATAATAAATTGGAGAAGAAAAAAGATAAAACACAATGTTTAACAGAACATGTAAAATTAAAAAAAGAAAACAGATAAAACAAAACTATATTTTATCTCTTAAATCATAGGGTGACTAACTTCTAATAATATAAATGGAAAATAATACAAATGAGCTAAAAATACTTATCAAAAAGGAACAATCATTGTTTATATATT